>NC_064931.1:725873717-726028717 GCF_023897955.1 Schistocerca gregaria | reverse complement strand
AATAGACGCGGTGAAAGGGAGGGGGGGCTGGCTATCTCCTCCATGGGCTAATTTACTTGTACAACTTCTAGAGGTTGACATTGAGAAAATGAAGGGAGTTGGTACTTTAAGTCCTGGCAATATCATGACCATAATAACAGCAAAAGTCGCTAACACTGGAACTGGATATGAACGGTCATACTTTGTCTGGGCTTCAAAATAGAGATACGATCAGAGACTTAAGTTCCTGGATTGATGTTCTGTAATTAGGGTAGCACACTTTGGGAATCTGGGGGAGGGGGGTAACCATCTGTGCAGTTGAGAGAATGGTATTTGCTCATATGGGGACTCTTCTGGAAGTGGCCTACCACATTCTCCACAAATTGGGTTGTTCGTATACGGTAGTAACATACTTCCAAAAGCATTGGCATTGGGAGATATGACTGTACATCGCAATGATAGACCATGATTTTAACCTCCTCCGGGAGCAAACTCTTGCTCAACAAAAGATCTGTGCCTAAAAACTGGAAAACTGTGTAGGTCACACCAACACTTAAGAAGGGAAATACAAGCAATCCAATGGATTAGAGACCCATACATATCACTGATGTCAATTTGCAGCACGATTTGGGAACGCATACTGTGTCTAAAAATCATGAATTGCCTCGAAGAAAATGATCTGTTGATACAATCAGCACGCATTCAGAAAATATTGTTCTTGTGCAACCCAAGTACCTCTTTACTCTTATGAAGTAAGGAGTGCTATCGATAGGGGATCTCAAATTTATTCCATGTTTCTCGATTTCTAGGATTTTGATGCTGTTCCTCACAAGCAGAATCTAGTCAAATTGTGTACCTATCGAGTATCATCTCAGTTGTGCAACTGGATTTGTGGATTTCCTTGAGAAAGATGACACAGCTCGTAGTAGTTGATGGAGCGTGATCAAGTAAAACAAAAGTGATACGTGGCATTTCAAAAGGAAGTTTCATAAGCTCTCTGATGTTCTTAATCTACATAAATGATTTAAGAGAATCTCTCATACTTTTTAGACTATCTGCTAATGATGCTGTCATTTACCATCTACTAAACTCATCAGAAGATCAAAACCAATCACAAAATGATTTAGACAAGATATCTGTACAGTGCGAAAAATGGCAGTTGTCTCTAAATAAGGAAAAGCGTGATGTCATACACCTGAGAACTGAAAGGAGTCCATTAAATTTTAGTTACACAATAAATCTTTCAATCTACAGACTGTCAGTTCAACTAAATACCAAGGAATCACAATTACAGACTCCTTAAATTGGAATAATCACATAGATTATGTCATGGAGAAAGCATGCCAAAGACCATGTTTTACTCACAGAACACTAAGAAGACACAACAAATCCACTAAAGAGACTGCTCACACTATACCTGGCCTTCTCTGCTGGAGTAGTGCTGAATAGTACGCAATCCTTAGCAGATACGATTGACGGAGGACACAGAAAAAGTTCATAGAAGGGCAGCTCATTTTGTATTATCACAAAATAGAGGACAGACTGTCATTAATGTAATGTGTGAATTAGGGTGGCAACCATTAAACCAAAGATGTTTTTCACTGTGGCGAGACCTTTTTCTGAAATTTCAATCTCCAACTTTCTCCTCCAAACACAAAAATATTTCATTGGTGCCTACCTACATAGGAAGAAATGATCATTGTAAACAAAGTAACAGAAATAAGAGCTTGTATGAAACCATTTAAGTGCTCACTTTTCCCCACACTATTCGAGAGTGGGAAAGTAGAGAAATAGTGTGAATGTGGTTCGTTTAACCCTCTGTGAGGCACTTAAGTGTGAACTGTGGAGTAGACATTTAGATATAGATTTTATAGATTTACATAAAGCACATCCCACTCCCCCTTTTCATAAGCAAATTTTTGGGCCAAACTTGTTTGGTGGATTGTGAAATACACTATGTATGAGTTGTGCCTCTTTGCTTCTTCAAAGCACAACGTATGTACTAGACCTCTTGCTTCTTCAAGTTTTCACATAATTCCTCATCCACCTGCTGCAATAGGTCATGGTGAAAAAGTAAAACATGTACCATGTTTATGCTCCTATGGGGTGCTGTGGTAACAGTTACACCTCAAAATATTTTACAAGACAGTAACACTCATAGCTTTGTAGGAATTTCCGTTTTAATTAAGACAGAGTGAATTTGTAATTTACTGAGCAAAGAGGGTTTTCTCCACAGACAATATTGGCATAGCAGTTAGAAAGGATCCTCTGTTACTCTGGGTGCAATCCAGGAACTGATGGAATAAGTCTCTGCAATTCTCTTGGTTTTACCTTCCTCCCACAGTGTGGCCAAGAAGCAAAAGTTCTTAGTGTTGTAATGATCTGCACTGAAGAAATCAGGTTTGTGCCACAGACTCATGACCACTGGCTGACAACTCTGGTCCTTTTACTGCATCAGATATCCACCATAATGCCACCTACTCTGCGTGAGGGCTTCTCCTCATGAGTGCCACCCAGGCTTAATGGCTACTGCTCAGAGTCTAGGTGTCACGAAATGAATAGGCACCTCCTACTTGGCATGTGCAGGGAGTTGACAGCTCAGCCATCAATAGTGCACACTCTGTTTAGTCAGAGGGCTACCATCATTCTGGCACATGACGACTTACCAAATGGACTGGCTGGTTACTATGCTGGGTTACAGACAACCTTCCCTAAGTGGCCTCCAGTTCTGTAAAAAAAAAAAAAACTGAGGACGAGGAAGTGAAACCAAGATATGGGGACCGAACATGAGCTAAACAAAATAGGTACTGTAAAATAGATAAAGTGGGAAATGTCATAACCACTGTCCTAAGAGGTTGTCAGCAGGGAGTCTGAGCCAGACACCAAGCCTGAGAAAAAATATGGTCACAGAGCAAGATTGCAGCACAGGAAAGGAGGAAGTGATGCAATGCCTTGGCCCCACGTCCACCAAGCACCTACTTACAGGAGAGTTGAGAGCCCCCTGAGGGCAAAATGATGTCGGCCTGAGCAATTGATGCACAGAAAGCAGGGGAGGCGTTTGTAGTTCCTCCAACACGGGCAGCCTTACCACACTTTCTCCAGATCTTCACACTCCACGATGGTGCACTCAAATTTCTCACACTTCAAACACCTCATGGGAGTTGGTGAGTCACTACTTTACTTTGATGACGACGATGATGATGATGACGACGACGACGACGACCAGTTTGTGGAGCACTCAACTGCGCAGTTATCAGTGCCCATACAAATTCCCAATCTTTGCTCAATCTAATCTCTCCACTTTCATGAATGATGATGAAATGATGAGGACAACACAAACACCCAGTCATCTCGAGGCAGGTGAAAATCCCCGACCCCACCGGGTATCGAATCCAGTACTTTACTTTGAGTCTTAATAGACTCAGCTTTAATATAACATGGAAGAACTGGCAAATAAAATGTCAATATTACATAATTTTCCCCCTAGGTTCCAATTACTCATCAAATTACATTTTACACTTCAATGATCCCTTCATCAGCCTACTCTTCTGTAAGCACTGTAGTGGCTATATGCATGATGTCATTGCATGTTCCCACCCCTGAATGTAGGTAAGGATGTGGAGCAGTTCAACTACAATGAGGCTATTGTCCAACTATTTCAAGAGGTTGGTAGCTTGCTGTGAAGTCGCTATTTGTATGAGGAATGCTCCATTGTGTCTTGCCTAACTGATTTTAGGATTCTGACCAAATCTTTGAAGTTTTTTTGGATACAGAAGTCTGATAGATTCTGGGAAGTAATTTCTTCTTATGGCAAAGAAATTTTGACTTGCTGAGTCTGCCACGTTTGTAGGCTACCTGCCGAGTTGGACTATACTCCCTTGCTCACTCTTGGTTGGATTGATATTTTTACAACCCAATAATTCACCAGAACCACTAGTAGCCATTTTTTAAGAATTTGTAGATGCTATGGAGTTCTAACAAGCAGCTGGGATCACGGAAGACAACCACAACATGATCCTATTTTTCCTGGGCAAGCCTTATACAATTAATGTGGGGCACATTCCCCCAGAAGTTGGCCATTAATGACTGTTTAGTCCCAACAGCCATCCACTCCACCAGCACACAGTACATCTTGAGGCAAAGTTTTTTATCATCTTCGCAATCTGGACAGCCAAGCCAAGATCCCCATTCCCTGTGACACACAACATTCCATGTCGTACTGCACAGAGGTCACTGATGAATGCCCAGAGCTTACAGTTACAGAGTGCTGCGGTAATCACTAGTCTCCAACTCGAGATCTTTGGGTTTGCCGAACTCTTATATGGCCGTCAAAGACTGAGTTCCCTAAAGTGCTCCCCATTTGGGATAAGCCTGGAGGCACGTGTGACTGATGAATGTGGCCATCATTACCTCCTGGGAATGAGGGAAAAAAGACTGGAAACCAAGGACATTATTTCTCAGTTCAGGACACAGCACAAGGCAGTAAAAGATCAGGATGGAAATGTCTTGCTCGAAAGTCTGGAGGAAAATAGCCCATTTCTTATAAATCTGAAAGACTGTGCTGTCCTCTATTTGCTGAGTATCCAGATCACTGTATTGTTGGTACAAGAACTACTCCTTCAGGGCGGCTATTGGGGTAAGTAAATTTATAAATGCACTGGAGGTAAAGCCATGAATCAAACATTAAACTTGAAAGTATCAAAGGCATTCTTGCTGGAGCCACCATCATATAGGGGAAGAGCTTTTACAGTTGTTACTGGCATTTGTGCTAGTGAATTTTGAGCGATTCATTTCTCATATTTTGAGCCAAAAATGTGAAGAGTTGCATTACACGTAATTCAACTAAAACATAAATTTTTTTTCCAATATCCTTACTTGCGCCCAGAATTTCCAAAGAAATGCTTGTAAGATGAATGTAGAACATCAGTAAAATACCGTACCATTTTTAGCAACAATTTTGCAAAAGACAGCTACATTTTTACTATCATCAGCTGGTAAACAGGTCCTGAGAAATGATGATGTATCAAAGTGTTTTCATTTTTCCAACCATTTACACAAACGAATCAGACATGCTAATTACATTTGACAATGTGCAAATAATTTTGTAAATATTTATAACTTAAAAAGAAACAAAAAAATGATGTGGAAAGAAAATAAGCTCCAGGTAATGTTAATAATTTGACAACCTCCCTCCTCCCCAAAAAACCTTGTCTGCAAACTGTCAAAATAACTTTACCTCCTAAGTGATTCGTAGTAATGGCAAACTGAGCAGAACCACTTCCAAGTGGATATTGCAAAGAAAAAATACTGACACAAATCAATATTAACAGCAAACAACGAACTAAACCTAAAGAGGGTCAGTTACTATCACTAAAGAGCAACTACACTACTTCTGTGTAGCAGAACAATTTGACAGCTTGCCCTGTCCTATCATGACAGCTGCAACATCGATTTTGTTTCCGGTATCAGTTACCAGTGGATGTCACAGCATCAAATATGGTCGTTTCAAATGCAAAACAAACAGCCCTGTGCAGCAGAAGATGAATGTATCGATAAATAGTTTTAAATGGCCGCTTTTTCTGGTCATCTGCATCAACATCTGCTCTGAGTTAATACAGGAGAAAAACAGTTCATTTAATAAAAGAAATTATACAGAATAAAATCCAGTTTGGCTGGTATTCAGAAACACACTCATTTTATTGTCTTCCATTGAATAAAGCCTTAATTGCTCATCAACTGGGTTAGGCCACTATTGTTCTAAATTTTGTATTCAAATTATAAATGCTTAGTCAGAAACATGAACAGTACAGTTTTGCTACATGTTCAGTACACTCAAATAAAATAAATAATATAAATTCCCTTTCACATTAATGACTTGTCTAAACTGACTAGTCATGGCATGAGAATTCATTGTGTTCACATCAATGACAAAATTGGCACCTGAACAGTGAAAGTGAGATTATGAAGGACTATTACAGAAAGTAACAGCATTAATGAACTACAACAAATAGCAGAGTTTATCAATGACAAAAGCAAGAGATACAGTAGACGTTCTTTAAAAAGGTTATATGTTAAAGTTTTCACACAGTTGAAGACTGGAAGAAAGAAGAACAACAAACAACAATGTTGTCCACACATTTCAAAACGCAAATGCTCTGTACTTAAAAAAAAAAAAAAAAAAAATGTATATATGCCAAAACATCAAACAATATGAGGGCAGTACATAGCTTTCCTTTATTTCGCCAAAGTGGCCGCTGAGTGAGATCACAGGTATTTTCTTCGTCCGATAAAAGAACTTATTTAAGAGGAAATAGTGTTAAACTGAAATTTTCTTTGTTTTGAATATTTGATGTAGTGTCAGTTCTTGTTACACAATTGAATATTAGCATCCCAGCAGCACATTTTCTTGAAAAACGTGTTCTTTAGCTGAAGTCCCAATAATTGTGAATAACTTGACATTTTGCTTGACATAAAAACAAAAAATTCTATTCAAGTTTTCTTGATGATGCAAAATTCGTTTAAAAAAGGCTGCTACTAGTTTCATCAGTGTCTATTGTCACAATAAAAGTGTAATTAAACATTTCTAAATTGTATTTAACTAACACATTTTGTATTGTTTACTAGTTAGATAGACACGATCTAGGCCTAAATTTTCCGAGTTATAGACGTTTAAAAACCTGACCAAATGCGCCTGATAATGTAAATTTATCTAAAAGCAAATTAATTACAAATTCATTCTTCTGTCATTGTATCTCTAAATCATTTCAAGCAAAACAACCACCATACATATGACCTTTGTGTCATCTTTTGTTTACACATAGCCAATCTCGGGTCCATGACAAATTTAAAACAGTCTTGAAACTTAATTATTCTTTCGAAGCTGAGCATGAGTGAGAAATGTAGGAGCTGTTATAGGGTAGTGAGTAGATGGATTTTTTGCCAATCTGGTAGGAAATATTTTCACTGGAGGGGGGGGGGGGGAGAGGGGGGAGGCATGTTGTGTGGAGAATGTTGGGAGAACAGAAGAGGCTCTCTCCTGTAACTGCAGAGTATACAGTAGGAACATTTTGATTGGGGAACAGGAAAGACAAATCTGTGCCCTTCAGGCACAGCTGGAGGAGGCAAGGAAGGAACTTATAAGGATCAAGTGAGATAGGAGGAAGGTGGTTGGGAACTGGCAGCTGGTAGGAGGATAGGAATAAAGAGAACGCGATCTGACTGTTTTATCATCAGGACCAAGAACAAGTATCTACCACTGCCAGAGTTATGTGGAGAAGAGCCTCAGGTAGAACAAGGAGCAGGAAAAGTGCAGCACACTTCAACTGAGTCCAAGAAGCCTAGAAATGTACAAAGTGTTAGGAAGAAGAAAGTGCTGCTACTACGTAGTAGCCATGGGCGAGGTGTAGGCCCTCAATCACAGGAAAGTTTACGGGCAGTGTAGTAGGCCACCAGTATCTTCAAGCCAAATGCAGGGCTAAGTCATGTGATAGAGGACCTAGGGTCTTTATGTAAGGACTTTACAAATGAGGACCATGTAGTGATAGTGGGTGGAGCGGCAAACACTTTGGACAGGGATGGGGCATATGACATTGGTTTGCAATCTGGACAAGACAGCTTCCCTGACTCATGGCACCGACGTACACTTCGTTGAGCTGTTCCGGCGCCGTGATTGACCACGTCTTGATGGAGTTGTGAGGTGAATCACTGTGGGGTTGGGTGTGGCTCTGAGGACAGCCGACTTTGCTCATTTTTCTCTGGTGCCATTTGGGACTATCAACAGATGGGGTTTCACTAGGCATGGCCTACACCTAAACAGGACTGGGAAGGGAAGATTGGTACAGCTGATTCATGAAAGTATTGGGGGTGGATATCGGGCCACACATGGTCAAATACCTGTTGTCATAAGTAGGGAAAGTAGGTCCTTTTTAGGATAAATCTAGACAACAGGTTTCCCTGCCTAAAGAGTATTTCCAGCACTTCAAAAAATACTGAAACAATCACTCATAAGACAGATTTTAACACCTCAAACGTCACATATACCAGATGTCACAAAGAAAAACAAACCGTTGGAAAGAGTAACATGGGGCATTTCACAGACTTAACAATCCTCCATCAAAACATGCAATCAATAAAATATAAAATACAACTATTGGAAGTTGAGCTCCTATCTTTGAACTGCACTGTAGTTTGTATTACTGAGCACTGGTGTAGAGGTACACAAATCCAACATGTAGTATTATCGTCATATGAAAGGGCAAACTCTTACTGCAGAAGTACTTCCGGGGGTGGAGGATCATGCATTTATATCAGAACAGGAACACAGTTCAAATCGAGACATGACCTCAGTATCGTAAGTAAAGAGAAACACTTTGAAATATCAGCTATTGAATTAACAGGGCTTGATATCACTAAGAAATTAATCATTTTTTGTATGTATAGATATCCCAGTGGTAGTGTGGGCACTTTTTTCAACAAGTTAACAGAAGTTCTACGTAAAGTCTCAAGTACAAAGGTTAACATAATTCTGTGTGGGGACATTAACATCAACACTAACATCATAAATGAATCCAGCTGCACCTTCATAAACATCCTTCAAAGTTTTGGCATGTCCCTATTGGTCAATAGTGCAACAAGGGTTACCACAACAAGTTCATCAGTAATTGACTATGTGGCCACAAATGTTGATATGGAAAAATGTGATGTAGCTGTAAAAGATCTCTGACTATCAGATCATCTCTGTCAAATAACAGTAGTAAAAAAAAGTCAAGCATCGAATCATTCCCTAAACTACGAGCCTACAAACGGCATCTATCACAAAAAACCCAACACAAAGCTGGGATGAAGTGTATAAGGAAACCAATGTGAATATGAAGTTCTCTAAATTCTCCACATTTTTTAAATTTAACTTTGAAAAGACATTTCCAAAAGTATGCATGTCTATCAACATCTGACAAAAACAGATGGGTAACAGCAGGTATTAGGAAGTCCTCCCAAACACTTCAGTTCCATAAAAAAGATTCCCAATGACCCAGAATTCTTAAATTTCTATCATAGATAAAAAAAGATCTACAGGATGGTGCTGATTGCTGCAAAAAGTCATTTAATGGCAAAATAATATATAATGCAGAGACTAAAAGCAAAGCAGCCTGGGATGTTATAAAAAAGGAAACTGGGAGAGGCAAACAAATGCAGAATAACATCCTGCTAAGACAGAGGGATGAAGTAATAAATGATACACAGCACTTAGCAAAATATGTAAATGAGCATTTTTCAAGTATTGCTGAGAATTTACAGCAGAAATTCCACCAAACAAATATAGCACCTGTAAATAATATTGCACTAAATACAATGCTGTTACTTCCAACCAAAGAGAATGAAGTCAGTAAAACTGTTCAACAACTAAAAAATAAAATGTCAGTAGGCTTTAATTAAGTACCAATGTGTGAACTGAAACAATGCATAGGGATTATACAAGGCCCCGTAACAAATATAATAAATGAATCCTTCTCATTAGGGACATTTCCAGGACAGTTAAAATAGGCAAGAGTTTTACCTTTGCTTAAGAAAGGTAATGCACAAGACATAGAAAATTACCAGCCCATTTCCCTGCAGTCAGCATTCTCAAAAATAATAGAAGCAATTATGAAATAAAGATTAATGAATTACCTGAATAAATACAATCTTTTAAGCGAATCACAGTTTGGTTTCTGAAGTGGCAAAAATATGGAGTCAGCCATAAAATTCACAAAAGTTGAACTTGATGCTCTTGTAGAGATGAGTGTCACATGCATATTTTTGGATCTTTCTAAGGCATTTGATACAGTCGACCACAAGATTCTATTAAATAAAGTAAAAGCATTAAGAATAAGAGGGGTAGCTAATGACTGGTTTTGATCATATGTAACAGATAGGGTACAAAGAGTAGAGGTAACATATACTTCAAATAGATCTAAACATTTAGTAAAACACTTATCAGAACCAAAATATGTTAATATAGGGGTTCCGCAAGGTAGCATATTAGGACCAATACTGTTCCTAATATACGTCAATGATTTTCCCCAATAGTGTTACTCATGGTGAAAAAATCCTCTTCATTGATGACAGCAAAATTAAAGTCTCTGAGAAAACAAGAGAACTTGCCGAGAAAGAAAATGGAACTCTCCAGCAAGTTTATGATTGGTCAACAACTGATTAAGTGACATTGAACACAAGAAAACTAATGCCATGAATTTCAGTTTGAAGAGGAAAAATGACAATGTTAAATTAAATGTAGATGGCACCTCTACAGACTGTGTAACAAATGCAAAATTTCTAGGAATGAATACTGATTCTCAGTTGAAGTGGTGTGAACACACAAAGGGACTTGCAAACAGAATGTCGTCAGCATGTTATGCCCTTCGAATCCTTTAATCAGCGTGTAACATGCAGTGTCTTTTAGTTACGTATTATTCATATGTACACTCAATTCTTAGCTATGGAATTCTTTTTTGGGGAACAAACGCACAAAATATGAACAAATTTTCAAACTCCAGAAAAGAGCCATAAGAATAATAACCAAAAATGCTAGTTGAGTTCATTGTACAGAGCTAGACGTAACACATTTACCAAGAAAAAAACACACATAAAACTAAAAACCGCATTTTCTACCAAGAAATAAAACCGTACAATAAATTACCAAAAGAGATTAAAGAAATTGCCAAAATACACTCATTTAAGAAGGCAGCTAAAACATACCTGTTATGCAATACATTTTATACATTGAAGGATTACTCAGATAAAACAGAGTAGGGGTTTCATAAAAAATGTTATACAAATAAATAATAATGATGATTGTAAAATATCCAACATTCCACATAACACATTCACTTTGTTTTTTCCTTTTGAGAAATACTTACCACCCCCAAGATATGCATAGCACAATACTAACGCCTCTTTCTCTTTCTGAGCTCAACATCTCACTCATTGTGGAGGGATGCTGACAGTTTTTTAGGATAGCAAATGGGAAGTTCGCAGTAAAGATAATGGCACAGAGATCGCCAGTGTGTCGTTTGTTTGTTTGTTTGTGTGTGTGTTAGGGGAGGGGGGGGGGGGGGGGAGTGAAGTGTTATGAATCAGTGTGTGCATAATGTGTGTGCAATGGCTGATAGTGAGATACGACTGAACAATGTGACATTACATTATTAAGTTATTTGTAAAAAAAAAAAAAAAAAAAAAAAAAAAAAAAAAAAAAAAAAAAAAAAAGGTTGCATACCAGAAGTAAATCTAATGATTGCCTCTAATTAGAAGTCTGAATATAAGTGTATACGAATTAGCTTATTTTAAATACTACTAATACTACTACTACTACTACTACTACTACTACTACTACTACTACATTCTTTCTGTCTTCTTCTGTGTGCTAAATAACATCAACATCTATTTTTGTGCTTCAATACAGGCGACTTTCACAGCTGAAGCAATCATCATTAATTTTTTTTCCATACAGGGTAATCAAATGAAAATGAGACAAGTGGAGAAAAAAATAAGTATAGTATTTATTATTTCAAGAGTAACCACCTTAACTGTTATGGTTATTACTTTTGAAGTAATTAACAGCCTACTTACATTTTTTCCCCCTCAGTCTTACTTTCATTTGACTGTCCCCTTCTATTTAAATTTGTATTTAAGCACAAGGTAAGTTTTCTTTCTTTATTCAGGTACTGTAAAACAACTTGAATAATTTTTTTGCTTTCAGAAACTTGACTGATCTTGTGGGAAAGTACTTGCAGGAAAAATATTAGATCCTCTTGTAACATATGCAGCATCTCATGAAAATAAAGTAAACAGTAAAATAAATGGTAAGACGACACAAAAGAACAAAATCCGTAACTATAACATAATTGCGTTCAGTGATAATTGGTCAACCTTCATGCTGAGCAAACTGCACCACTGTGGACCATTTCTGCACATGCAAAGTCACGAGCACACTCAGTATTTAATAACTTTCCATCTAGCATAATCAACTGAGCATCAAAAATCACCAACATAGTAATTCCAACTGTGAATTCAGGAGTGACTATATGAGAGGGTCTGGCATCTGAAAGGATGAAAATACTGAACAGTGCAATCTCTGTTTGGGTTGAAGAATATGTGGATGTTGGATGACAGGATAATTGCAAAGACAGCTATATAAAAATAAAAAAAAATAAAAAAAAAAATTATGAGCAACAACACAGACCTTAGAAAGAAACTGAGTAAGTCCAAAATGAACTCTTTTGGTAAAGAAACATTTTATATTTTGTATTACTTTTCTTGAAACAGTTTCCTATCATTATCTTCTTTTTAGGGTGCCTTTTACTGCCAGTTACAAATTCACAGTTCTGTTTTCATACTGCCAATACTAACCTAGTTTTAATCTCACAATTACTTCACTATTCTCACAGAGATTATTATTTTACTGTCAAGTTATTATTTATTCATTAGTAACAATGTTAGATTAACCGTTTTTCTTTTTGTTCCAACTGTTTCCTTTTACATTATACACTGTTGATTTTGTTGCTGTGTTGCATCCACTGTCTCTCTCTCTCTCTCTCTCTCTCTCTCTCTCTCTCTCTCTCTCTCTCTCTCTCTCTCCATAACTCGCACACCTTTGATACCTGTGCTCTGTGTTAGACAAGCACACCTGACCTTGAGCCTTGCCACTTGCTCCAGCCTGCTGCTACCAGTGTGTTTTACTCTGTGTACCTTTCCTCCTCATGCCCTTCAAATACTGCTAGGAGCTGGCCATGCCTGTCTCCAGAGCAGCTGTTCTCGCTACCTGTAGGATTATAGGGGAACTATTCGTGACAGCTGTACACGATAGTCTGCTCATGCATCCATGCAGTCCTTAGCAGCCCATTCGACTGAGTTCCACTAATTATTTCAGGATGTCAGCTTTCATGTCGGACATGTGGCTGAACCTGAGTATCCTTTCCAGCGCTGCAGGTCTCAATGGCTATGTTTCCCTCAGACATGACAGATACTACAGAGGAGGCGGCAGTGTAGCCTCATATATATGCATAAACTAACTCCCAAAGGCCAAGCTCACGTCTAAAAATGAGGGCAAAGAGCTTGAATACATCTTCACTGAAGTTAAACCAGTCAGCAAAAGTGTCTTATCTGTGTAATCTACAATCCATCCAAAGTTCGACAGCTCTCTAGCTTTGAATCCACTATCTTTGGTCTTATATCTTTGTATGAACACACAATTGTAGCCGGAGATATGAATGTAAATTTTCTAAACAACAGTCATTCTGTATCATAATTCACATGCATACTTCCCTGCTCAACTGCTTACACTAGGGCCTACTCATCATATAGCACACATTCATACCTCTACTTGAAGATCTCTGCACCTGGCTTGTCTGCACATGATGTAATAGTCATGAGCTACTTGTTGCACTGTCCGAAGAGAAAACCCCAAGTGGTGGCCTTTATAAAATTTTAAGCGCTTTAATACGTCTAAGCTCATAGTCATGGCAGGCACTGGTAGGAAATAAGTTTGACATAAATTAGAAGTATCTAATTTCACTGAGAGACTCAATAATTTATACAGTAAACACACATCTACAAAAACTGTGGAAGTCTTGAAAAAACCTACGCCTTGGCTTACAGATCACCTCACACAACTTATAAGTGTCAGATATGCAGCACTCAGAATATATGAACGGCACTCGACCTCTGATAATCATCTCACTTACAAGCAACTGTGTTAGACAGCCTGCGAGAAATGCAAAACTCTGGTACAACACCTGTTTAGGTGCCACACAAATCATTCCATTTCTCCATGGCTATGATGACTGCATTGTCTTCTGTGTCCCCATGACACACTTTATATACCCTCCACTGCTACAGCTGAAACTTTCTGTCCGAGTGATTACTGCACACTGACACAGAAAACAGGTGGTCACATTAATGTGACTGGACCGTTTATGATGAAGCAGCTCTTGAAAAGTAACAAACAAAGCTCAGGAAAAACTTATGGATGACATCAGACAGAGTAGAGAAGGTATTAAATGAAGTAGGGAAACTCAGAATATACTCACAGAAGCAGTTAACAAAATCTGTGAAAACCTCACTGTAGGGATTTGATAGTTTAACAAAAAATTCTGAAAATAAAATGAGAAGATAGATCACTTAAATGAAGAGTTAAAAGATGAGAACAATGAAGTACACAATGAATGCAAAAAGGATATATGAGAAATGAAAAAAAGTCTAAATGACCAAATGCAACAATGGAATAGAATTTACGGAGCTCAGAGCACAGATAATAATTATGGAGTGGCAAGACCTATTCCAATGCTAAACACTTACAGGAAATTTAATGGTGACGTTTTGCAACTTGATTCCGAGCAGTAGACCTGCACACAATATGCAAATGCTGTATTAGTAGAAAAGAAAACAGAGAGACAAGAAATCTAACAGCAACCACACAGCAAAGCACGATGACTGTTACATGATGGTGATGAAGCTGGAAACCACCTAGTGGGAATAGAGGGTGAAGAAGTAGTCATTAATTTAGCAAATTTCATAAAATTCAGCCTGGACAGAAGACGGTATCTAGCAATACTTCCTTGCCCAGATTAAAGACATAATGCCCGATGTGTGGGTTGATCACTGGAAGACAAACTTTGTCTACATGTGCATCTACACAGATACTCTGCAAATCACACGCAAGTGCCTGGCAGAGGATTCACTGAACCACATTCACAATAATTCTCTATTATTCCAATCTTGAAAGGCATGCAGAAAAAATGTCCTATATCTTTCCATGCGAACTCCAATTTCCCTTACTTTATCATCACAATCGTTTCTCCCTATGTAGGTCAGTGTCAACAAAATAGTTTCACATTCGGAGGAGAAAGTTGGTGAGAAAAATTTTGTGCAAAGTTTCTGCCACAGCAAAAAACATCTTTGTTTAAATGATGTCTGCCCCAAATCCTGTATCATGCCAGTAACACACACTCCCCTATTCCACAATAATACAAAATGCGATGCTCTTCTTTGAACTTTCTCAATGTACTCCATTAATCTTATGCGGTAAGGATTCCAGACCACGCAGAAGTACTCCAGAAGATGACGGAAAAGCATAGTGTAGACAGTCTCTCTAGAAGATCTGTTAAATTTTATAACTGTTCTGCCAATAAAACACAAGTCCTTGGTTTGCCTTCCCCACAACATTTTCTGTGTTCTTTCCAATTTAAGTTTTAATTCCCAGGAAGTTTCCAGACTCCCTTTAGCACTCACGTGGACGATTTCACACTTTTTATTATTTAGCGTCACTGCCAATTTTTGCTCCATACAGATATCTTTTCTAAATCATTTTGCAATTTGTTTTGATCTGATGAGTTTTCTAAATGATGGCTTCTCACACTGTCTCCAAATGCAATTATATAGGAAAGAAGCAACAGAGGGCCTATAACACTATCTTGGGGAACACCAGAAATAATTTCTGTGTTGCTCGAAGACTTTCCATCAGTTACTATGAACTCTGACCTCTCTGACAGGAAATCTTGATTGCAGTCAGATAACAGAGACAATATTCCATAAACACACATTTTCACTACAAGCCACTTGGGTGTTACAGTCTCAAAAGTCTTCTGGAAATCTATAACTATGTAATCAATATGAAATCTGTTGTCAATAGCACTCAACACTTCATGTGTTGTAACACTTCATGCAAGTAAAGAGTTAGTTCTCTTTCACAAGAACAGTGTTTTCTAAATCCCTGTTGACTGTGTGTGTCAATATAGCATTCTCTTTCACGTAATGTATAATATTCGTTTCAATATATGTTCCAAAATCCTGCTGCATATACACATTTATGATATAGACCTGTAATTTAGTGGATTATTCCTGTTATCTTACTGAATACCGGCGTGACCTTGTGATGAAGCAAGCTCAGATATTTTTACTTCCCACTTGTTTTGTTATCTGCCTCCTTAAATTTGTTTTTTCACTTAACTAATTACCATCAACATATGTGAGTGTAATCTGCATTTTCATGAAAGAACAAGATTGGCCCTCAGTTTTAAAGAATATAACATAAGATCTAATTTTGTGCTTAGTTTTATGTATGTAATTGATTTTCTAATTTATTTAGACTATTCCTAGTTAATACTTTGGTTATAGGGTGAAATCAGTAATTGTTTTGTAATTTACATTCTATTGTTGACGTATAAACAAATGTAAATTATGTACTAATTCTAAATATTTGGAGGAACAGCTATTTGGTTCTATTTGAAAACATGTTAGCAAAGCCAGCCCTTAATTCCAAAGTAATTAATATTTTTGTCAAAAGTATTGTTTGTGTCACTATATATGTTAATTTCCTGATTTAAACAAATAATTTGGCTTACCCTTATAGTAGAAGAAACTGTTAAAAAGACAGAATTTTTCGACGTATTTAGTTAATTTAATGAGTTAAGTTTTAATTGCAATGTTTGTAAATTAAACTTCGAACAATGTGTAGTCTCAGCACCTATTGTGGATATATAAGGGCCAAATTTTTGGTCCCTAGACAATAAGTCCACAGCAGAGTTCCAGATGAGAAACCTGTGTTGGTTAAAATGACAACAATGCTTCAGCTTAGCTGTGAAATAAGTGTTACACAATTAGGCCGTGTGTTAAAACAATGAGAGTGTGGTCCATACGTACCTTTCTATTCTTCAAGAACTGTGAACTTTGTGGTTATGTTTTTACTGCTCATAGATATTCAACAGTGAACTGTTGTAGCAGTATGTGGATTTTCGCCTGGAAACTATTAATGAGACTTATCAAAAATTGAACACTAGTGCACTGGCCATATAACTGTGTATTATTGGGGGATTGTGAACAGTGATTGGTTGGTTGGTTTAAAAGAGAGGGAAGGGACCAAACTATGAGGTTATCAGTCCCTTATTCCGAAGGAAACAATGGCACAAAGGTGAGAATAAGACCATGAGACAACACAAAACAGAATGAAAGGAAAAACCCCAACGACGACTGAAGGGCAACAAACACTTAAATGGACAAAAGGGGACAATAAAACCACAAAGACACAACAGACAGATAGAAGAGGTTAAAACAAGAAAGCAGGTTACCATGACTGGCTAACCATGAGGATAAAAAGGAAAAGCCAACCACTCTGCACCTGAACGCACTAGGGCGGAGGACACACAGGGACAAAGGACATGTTCTAAAAATTAGAGCAAATGACAGAACTCACCCTCAAGAATAAAATGTAAGACTAAAGCTGCCGTTGAGGCATTGTTGCCCAACACCGAAGGTAGGGTGCTGGAAAATTAAAAGTCCGCCGCAGAGCGGCAGAAAGTGGGCAGTTCAGCAAGAGATGGACGACTGTCATTTGTGAGCCACAGCAACACAGAAGTGGGTCCTCGCGACAGAGGAGGTAACCACTCGTCAGCCGCATATGGCCAAAGCGGAGCCAACAGAGAACCACAGAGCCCCTGTGAGAGGCGCACAAGGAGGTCTTCTACACATTCGTAGTTTCCTTAATGGCACGCTGCTTGTTGTACGTACTGATATTATGCTATTCCGTCTCCGAAAGCCGCAAAACCTTGCAGCATAATACTGAACACAGGTCAGAAGCCGATCTCCATAAGCAGTTTCCATGTAGCCTGTTTGGCCAGCCAGTCAGCAAGTTCATTGCCTGGGATTCTGCTGTGTCCTGGGTTCCAGACAAACATCACTAAATGACTGTACTGTTCCAGGGCATAGATGGACTCCTGGATGGCCGCTACTAAAGGATGACAAGGGTAGCACTGGTGGATAGCTTGTAGGCTGCTCAAGGAGTCAGTACACAGGAGAAATGACTCGCCTGGGCATGAGCGGATGTACTCATGAGTACGAGATACGGCCACCAGCTCTGCAGTGACAACAACGCAGCTATCTGGCAAGGACTGTTGTTCTGTATGTCCTCCATGAACAAAGGCAAAGCCAATGTGACCATCAGCCATCGGTGTAAACCAGTATAAGTGACAGCAGAGAGTCGCAGAGTTAGCCGAGTGCTTTGGGCCATATGAAAGGTCCAGGAGGAGCCGCGGCCTAGGCGTACACCACGGAACCTCAAGTATAGGTGGTAAAAACAAGGACTCCAGTTTGGAGAGAATGGATTGCACAGCAACTGCAATTGCAAGCCCTGACCTGGGCCAGCGATGCGGGAGATGAACCGCTGTAGGCAGGAAAAGTAGACAGTAAATCGGATGCGCAGGAGAACTACAAACATGTGCAACGTAACTGGAGAGCAAGTGTGCATGCCTAACCTGCAATGGAGGGACTCCGGCCTCCACTAGGATGCTGGTCACCAGACTCATCCTAAAAGCTCCTGTCGCTAGGCAAACGCTGTAGTGCTGCACTGGGTCAAGTAAAACAATGCTGAGGGTGCCGCCGAACCATAAACCATACTCCCATAGTCATGTGGGATTGAACAAGGGCACTGTAGAGCTGCAGTAGTGTAGGGCGATCTGCACCCCAGTTGGTGTTGCTCAGGCAGAGTAGGGCATTGAGGTGCTGACTTCCGCTTAAGCTGATGGAAGTGAGGAAGCCAAGTCAATCAAGCATCGAAAACCAGTCCTAAGAATCGACATGTCTCCACTACAGTGAGTGTATCATCATTAAGGTAAAGTTCTGACTCCGGATGAATGGTACGATGCCGACAGAAGTGGATAACAAACGACTTTGCGCCTGTAAACTGGAAACCGTGGGCTGGAGCCCATGACTGCACCTTGTGGATGGCTCCCTGTAGGCACCTCACAGCAACACCAGTATTGGTGGAGCAGTACGAAATGCAGAAGTCATCTGTATACAGAGACAGTGAGACGGACGACCCAACAGCTGCTGCTAGACCATTAATGGCCACTAAAAATATAGATACACTCAATACAGAGCCCTGCTAGACCACATTCTCCTGGATGTGGGGTGAACTATGGGAGGCAACAACTTGAACATGGAAAGTAAAGAGCGACAGGAAATTTTGGATAAAAATCAGGAGTGGGCCTCGGAGACCCCACTCGTATAATGTGGCAAGGATATGTCGTCGGCAGGTGGTGCCATACGCTTTTCATAAATCAAGAGAGACAGCAACCAGGTGTTGGCATCTGGAAAAGGCTGTTCGGATGGCAAACTTGAGGGACACGAAATTATCAATGGTACAGCAAGCCTGGCCAAAAGCCGCCCTGACATGCAGCCAGTAGGCCACGTGACTCCAGGATCCAACCCCACTGTCGATGCACCATATGTTCCAGCAGCTTACAAAGAATGTTGGCGAGGCTGATGGGCTGATAGCTATGCACATCACGTGGGTTTTTACTGGTTTTAAGCACCGGAATGATGATGATGTCCCGCCATTGCGATGGAAAGACAAAATCGCAGGAGATCCGGTTGAAGATGAGGAGATGTTGCTTTTAGTCAGATGAGATATGTTTAATCACCTGACCATGGATTCGATCTGGCCTAGGAGCTGTGTCAGGGCAATGTGGAAGGGCCCTAAGGAGCTCCCACTCTGTAAATGTGGTGTTATAGGGCTTACTGCAACATGTAGAAAACCAGAGGACTTTCCTTTTCATCCGCCGTTTGAGGGTGCGAAAGGCTGGGGGGGTAGTTCTCCGACGCAGAGGCTCGAGCACAGTCCTCAGCAAAGTGCTCAGCAATCATGTTTGCATCAGTAGACAATAAGCTATTGATGTTAATACCAGGGACACCTGTTGGGGTCTGATACCCAAAAAACCGTCTGATCTTCGTGATGGAAGATGGGGAAGTGGTCACTAACAAACAGGTCGTCATGTGCTCTCCAGTGGATAGATGGGAGAAGTCGTGGGCTGCAAATTGATAAATCATGGCCGAGTATCTATCATCAGCACTCTGAAATGTGTGACAGCCCCAGTATTTAAGAGGCAGAGGCCGGGTCAAATTGTGACAGAAAATTTTCGACACCTCTGCCTCAGCCAGTAATAATGGTGCCACCCCACAAGGGGTTACGGGTGTCGAAGTCTCCCAAAAGTAGGAAAGGTTTAGCGAGTTGATCAATCAGTGCAGCTAATACATTCAGGGGTCCTGCACCATATCGAGTAAGATATACATTGCAGACAGTTATTTCCTGTGTCATCCTTTCTCTGACAGCCACAACTTCAGGGACACAGTTGCACTACAGACTGAGTTTATGACAAACGCAAACTCCACCTGACACTCGATTATAGGTCGCTACAGTTCCTGTAATATCCCTTACAGCCATGGAGGGCAGGGGTTGGCATTGCCGGGAACCAGGTTTCATGGAGGGCAATGCAAATAGCAGGTATAAAGCTTAACAGTTGCTGTAGCTCAACTAGGTGGTGGAAAAAGCCACTGCAATTCCACTGGAGGATGACATCATGAGACTGGGAATGCACAGAACCATCAATGAGGTAGTTTACGCCTCAGGGTCACCTGCTGCCACCGACTTATTGCCGGAGCAGTCTATATCCTTTGTGTCTGAGGGTCCGGCAAGATCTGGATCCTCAGCGGATGCCAAAATCTCCACCTCATCCCCAGACGCAATGCTTGTAGGTAGCTGTGGTGTGGGTGCCACCACAATTTCCTTGGTCTTAGTGGTCTTCTTTTTGGACTTTTCTCACTGCTCCTCAGGTTTCTCTCACTGGGAGGGCTTCAAGGATTCAGTCTCTGAGACTGAGGAGGATCGAGAAGCCCTACGACCACCTGCTTTTGGGCACTTCAGCTGCTGGCAGGCATCATCTTTCCCACTAGCAAGTGACCCAAGGGATCCCTTCCTCGTGAGAGCAGCCAAAGACGACTTATTCTTCTCCGACTGGGAAGTGGGGACTAGTGTCCCCAGGGGTTGGGGAAGGGGGGGGGGGGGCAGTGCTCCCAAGGTAGGTTGTGCGGGAGCAACAGGGGGAGAGGGGGGGGGGGGCGCAATTGCCCCCCACCATCAAAGGGACAGGTGTAGCTTTATGGCTCTGAGATCTGACTGGAATTCGCACAACTGATGAACTGATGGGGGCTACAACTCTTCTTGTAGTGGTGGCAAACGAGGTGGTCATAGCCACAGGATGTAGGCACTCATATTTTCTCTCAGCCTCAGCGTAGGTCAGTCAGTCCAGGGTCTTGTATGCCATGATTTTCCACCCTTTTTTGGAATTCTGCAGTCTGGCAAGCACGGTGAATGATGCTTACTGCAGTTGACACAGATGGAAGGTGGGGAACATGGAATATTGGAATGTGATGGACGTCCACAATTGACATGTGATGCTGGAAGTACTGCGGGAAGACATATGGCCAAACTTCCAGCACTTAAAGCACCAAATTTAGGGAGGGATATATGGATTGACATCACAGCAGTAGACCATCACCTTGACCTTCTCGGGTAAGGTGTCACCTTCGAAGGCCAAGATGAAGGCACCAGTGGCAATATGATTATCCCTCAGAACCCAATGGACGGGCCGCACGAAATGAGCACCTCGTCGCTCTAAATTGGCGAGCAGCTCATCGTCAGATTGCAAAAGAAGGTCCCTGTGGATTATAATACCTTGGACCATATGTAAGCTCTTGTGTGGTGTGATGGTAACAGAAACATCCCCCAACTTGGTACAAATGAGTAAAGCCCATGACTGGGTAGAGGAAACTTGCCCAGAGGGCATTTTGGACAATGCCCTCCACCTCCTCAAACTCATCCTCTAAATGCTCTACAAAAAAAACTGTGGCTTCACTGAAACAAAGGAGTCCCCATCAGTTCTCATACATACGAGGTACTGGGGTGAATAAGGTTCACTGCCATCCTTGACCTGGCGTTCCTCCCATGGTGTGACCAGGGAGGGGAATGATTTAGGGTCATACTTCCTTGCATTGTACTAAGACTTACAATGCTTAGAGACTGCTGGTGTTTGATCACCAGCAAGTGATGATGTGATACGCTTCATCGCGCGTCACCCGCCCTGATGCCACCCATTCGAACCAGGGGTCTCCCCACAGGTGCCACCCACCTGCAGCAAAGGCCACCTGGCAGGATGGCCATATCTGGGAGTCCTGATATCCCATGCTGACAGGCATCTACTCTTTGGCATATGTGGAGAGTTAATGGCACAGGCATCAGCAGACCGATCCCTGTGTTGTCAGGGGGGCTACAACCCATAGGGCACATTGCAGCCCCACCACAACAGACTGGCTACCGGGCTGGATATCAGGAGCAAACAAGTCTATGGTCATCATCAGCGCAGAAAGCGACACTGCATAGTGCGTAGTGGAAAATGCACCCAGGAAGCTGTCCTTGCCAACAAGATGGAGAATGAGCGGGACTGCAATGAGGCAACAAGAAAGTGGGCTACAGATCTCAAGGCACAATGGACACAATGCACCATGTAAAGCACCCTTCCCCAACTGGCTCGCTCTTCGGGAAAATTTTGAAGAATGGAGGACTCTACAGGGGACCATCACATAAAGGCCAAAACATGTGAGACTCCTTGTAGTCACTTCTTACGACACACAAGAATACCTCAGGCCTATTCTTACCCCTGGACCCACAGGGGGTGTGAACAGTGAAAGATAAGTACTGTGAAAAACAAATGTGCTCCTGTTGGCTATATCATTTAAAGTAGTCAGTCTTGTACTGCCACAACCCATTTTTCAGCCAGTGTAGCAATGCAGTACATCGACACTGAGGGGGGTCGTCACAACCTGTGCAACTTACCAGTCTTTGTGCACAGATCTTTTGTCGAGCAAGTAGTTGTATACAATTGTTGAGTATGAGGTTATTGCATCAGCATAGTCTGGAAGGAACCAAATAGGTACGCAGTTCGGACTGGAAGACTTGCTTTTATTATGCGATTTGAGCTGCTTCATTACTCCGAGGATATCTACTTCTAAGTTACTCGTGTTGGCAGCTGTTCAGAATTTGAATTCTGGAATATTTACAGTCTTCCTTGGTGGCGGAATTTTAGAAGGCTGTGTTTAGTAACCCTGCTTTGGCACCACTGTCGTCGATAGTACTTCCATTGCTATATCACAGAGAAGGCATTGATTGCATCTTGCCACTAGCATACTTCACATACCATCAGAGTTTCTTTGGATTTTTACTGGCAGGTTTTGAGACAAAATTTCATTGTAAAGACTGTTATAAGAATCTCGCATTGAAGTGTTCATTAAATTTCAAGGTTTTGTAAAAGACCGCCAATCCTGGAGATTTTGCATTTGTTTAAATTTAACATACTTTTTCCGTTGTTTCTGCAACAGTGTTCTGACCCATTTTGCATACCAAGGTGATTAGCTCTTTTGTTCGTTAATTTATTTGGTATAAATCTCTTACTGGCTCTCAAAACTCTTTCTTTGAATTCAAGTCACATCCGGTCTACACTTACATTGCAAATTTGGAAGAAGTGGAAATTCTCTCTCACAAAGGCGGTGAGTGAATTTTTATCTGCTGTATTGAACAGATATATTTTTCGTTTATTTTTGGAGGATTTGGGGGTTACAATATTCAGTCTCGGTACTACCAACCCGTGTTCACTAATCCCTGTATCCATTTTTATGCTCGTTATTAGCTCATGATTATTTGTTGCTACGAGGTCAAGTGTGTTTTCACAACTGTTTACTATTCGCGTGGGCTGATGAACTAATTGCTCAAAATAATTTTCAGAGAATGCATTTAGCACAATTTCAGACGATGTTTTATGTGTACCTCTGTATTTAAACAGTTATTTTGGAGGTACTTTCCTGACACAGCTACAACAATTTACAACTGTTATAATAAAGGTTCCTGAATCTAAATTCTTCCTGTGTGAAACCTGCACCCTTCGACACCAAAGCCCATTGTGTGTTTCCCCAAGAGCCTCTAACCTAAAAAATTGCCCAGTCAATGAATGCCACACAGGCCCTGCAACCTGTGTAGCCGCCTCCTGCAAGCAGTGTAATCCTGATCTATTAACGGAAGCCGAAACCCAACCTGCCTATGGTGCAAATCAATGAATCTGCAGCCTACATGGTCGCAGAAGGATCAAAGTCTCTGAATCATACGCTCCACTTGGCTCTGTGCCAGAGGTCCTCAAATTGGTCCTGTTGACTGCTGCAAATGGTGAGCTCTGCTATCATCTCGCAAGCAAGACTGGTAGCCTTTTTCACTTCTGTTAGTGATTCGAAACCAGAGAGAATCTCTTCCAATTCAAAGCGAGACGCATCATTGGTACCTGACATGAGCCACCACCTGCAGTTGGCTGCACCCCGTGGTCTTCATGGCATCCGGAAGGACCCGTTCCACATTTGTAATGACTCTACCAGGTATGCACACTGAGTGTAGTCCTGGCTTTCTGCCCCTCCTCGGCAGCCATGTCCCTAATGGGCCCCATAACATACCCAACACTGGAGCTCACAACTACCAATAACCTCATCCTCTATGACTGTCTGGATTTTGCAGGCTGAAAAGGTTTCCTCTGAAACAGGACAAGCAACTGCATCTTGTTAAGGGACAGTGTCAGCCACAAACAACAGCTAAAACCTGTTTGTCAGACTAACCAGGGAGGTCTTTGTGTGGCCCCCTCTGAAGTCTTTCACCAGCTGTCATGCTCCGAGGTGACCTCCCACTTGACCAAGGGTAAAGGGTAAATTTCAGAATAAGGAGTAACTGGGCTGGTCACCGGTGCTTACTGATCAGCAGACTCAAACATGCTGGGCATCCATTGGATCCCCAAGGCCGTCCAACAACAGTGATGTCCATCCACTGCAGCTTCAAGCAGTGTAACTGAAGCCATCACAACCTGGAGCTGAGACTGAAGTGTCACCAACTCGTCTCGCATTCGCACACAGCAATCACAGTCCCTGTCCACACTAAAGACTGTGGCAAACTACACTACACAGATAAACAAAGTACATGTATCTAGTAAATTAGATGAATACGCACAGATTCAAAAAGTGAACTACCAAAGCACTCAGGTGAGACTAAATGATTTTCTCCTGATTAGGAACTTTTAATATGTCACAAAATTGGTTTACTTCCCACCACAAATGAAAACACGACAACAGTGTTTATCAAATATTAAATTAACACACAAACTCAAGGAACTAAACTACCAAAGCACACAGATGAGCCTATACAATCCAGTCCTGGTTAGGAACTCGTAAAAGTCACAAAATTTGTCACCACCTTGTTGCTGCTGCTTATGTCTTGGCCGGCTGCTTCCGCCTGACAGTCATATATGGAAGGAGGTGCACGATTGTAGGGAATGAAGATTGGTCTTAAGTGTAAAACGTATGTAAATTTCCACAGAGAATTCTTAAACCAGTACTGGTCAGAAAAGAAACAAAACTACAGTCGGAATAGCTCATATTAAAAAAGAAGACACAGGCTCAATTGTGTCAGGTGCCTGAAGAAATTTTTACATGAATATATGAACAGAACTTGTACTTTAGTGAGCCAAACAGTACAGAAATGATGAGGTTATTAATGATTT
Organism: Schistocerca gregaria; assembly: GCF_023897955.1. NCBI lineage: Eukaryota > Metazoa > Arthropoda > Insecta > Orthoptera > Acrididae > Schistocerca > Schistocerca gregaria. Next base: position 726,003,290 of record NC_064931.1, on the reverse strand, counting down.
GTAAACTGACAGTGGCAGCACCTGAGTAACTCACACTTATCCGAAAGGATGATGTAGAAGCTAGGGCAGCTAGATATGTCAGAATAAATACTGCAAGTCATAGAATCTGAATGACATGAAGGACAACAAATGGATGTGGAAGAGTGAAAGAACGAAGACAGGCAAAACAACTGGTGAAATGGTGACAATCATGTGGTCATGGTTTCTGAGGAAGTTAAAATGGCTATAGAGGCAGCAGTGATGGTTTGTCTGCCATTATGTTGGGTGCAGGAGGGCAGTGGTGAATTAACTGGCTCACATGGAGCCAGAGGTAAACAATGAGTATCGCATGCCATAACAAAGGCGACACGAGGAAGAGAGATTTCAGTTCCTAATGAGGTCCGATTGAAAATTGTAAAAGCTAAACCACTAATGTTGATAATATGTAAAATGGAGTGGATGGGTGGATTAGTGGATGACTGAATGTGGGAAGATGGAAGACGGCCTGAGAAACTTTGTACTCCATTATAGAGGGCAAGAGTTTTGACAAAGAGCTTGATATTTTACTAGATTCAGGGAGTCCTGTTAACGCATTATCCAGAAAGTTATATATGAAATGGTTGGAACAAAGAGAGGCAACGCCATGTCTTCTGGTGTTTGAGGTGTTTACTGATGGTGCAGTAAGTACAAGAGTAAAGCTGTGAAGAGCAATTTTGGTTGTCGTAAGAACTACATAGAGAGTTTATGATGTTTGAGCACTGAGCTGGGATGGAATGGTTAGTGAAGCAGCAAGCTCACTTAAATTATTTTAGTGGAAGCTCAAACGATAATAAATGAAGGAGGAGAAGAAGCAGCAATTACATTTAAGTATACTGGGGCAGCATGGAAATTAATAGAGGGGGGGGGGGGGGGGGTGGACAGAGAAAGAGAAAAGAGATGGACCAAGAGAAGGGGGAGGGTGGGGGGGGGGGGGGGCAGGGAAAGGTGGACAAGGAGAGGGGCAGAGAGAGGAGATGGAGAAGATGGGCAGAGAGAAGGGGAGGGGTGAATGAGATGGACACAGAGAAAGGGGGTGGAGGAGATAGGCATGGGGGGAGGGAGGGAGGGGGGGGGGGAGAGAGAGAGAGAGAGAGAGAGAGAGAGAGAGAGAGAGAGAGAGAGAGAGAGAGAGAGAGAGAGAGAGAGAGAGAGAGAGGGGGGGGGGGGGGGGCACTAATAGAAGATTCCAAATACATATTTGTGGAATGCTTCGCTAGTGATCTATATTCAGCTGACAAATGGCATTCTTGCAGAGATTGTTTTAACTTCGAGGATAGGACAGCCTAGTTGACTCCTGCTGGGACTGTTGTGCGCTTGAAGGTAACACTTTCCAACCACATTCATACATCGTCTCATTTACGATATAGACAATGTGCAGGCTAGCTTTGTAGTGAAGAATGAGCAGTCTACTCTTGAGCAAGTAAAGTCAGCTTTAGTGCTATTGTTTCGTTCAGTTGTTAACTGCAGTCACTGCAGCAACACTTTGTCCAAATGGAACTCATGTCTGTAAAGATTATTCCACAGCAATCATAAGCAACGATCCTAATTTATTTGACCTCTGACTGATCTTGTCGTCATTCTTTTATCGTGGATACGACATTGCCAGCCCTGTGTAGGGCAATACAACTGAGATTTTGGGCTCTCGCAAAGATAAGTTATTTAGATTGTAATAACCATTAATTTTGCACAAATTACTATTACAGGTATCACTTTCCTTTACATGTTAGTCCAGAAAATGTAAAAACATTGTAAGGTCAGGTTATAGTCTTATATTTGTTTACGTTTTGGCACAGTTAACTTAGAGAATCCCATTTAATTGTGCTGTCTTTCTTTCTAACAATTTAAATTGAGTGTGTTAATAATGAGTGAAGTTCATATTTCTTTGAAGACACTTACGTCATCTGATTTAGAAAATTTCACACTAGTTGTTTGTTTACATAGAGTATGTGTACAGTACAGTTACATTCTGTTGTGGTTATATTAATTAACAGATACTACAGTTAAGTGAGTGCTAAGTTCTTGCTGCAAGCAGAAATAAGATACTTCTTATATTACATTACGCACTTCAGGTGCTAACCTGTTGGCCTAATTTTTGCTTCTCATAAAAAACAAGAATTTGTAAAGAGTAAATTGTGTTAAGTGATTTAGTTCTGTTTTGAAGTGGGTAATCTACGTTGTGATGTGTGATACGTGTGGATGTTGCTGTAGGATACCACGTCTGTGTGCTATCCAACTATCAACGGAAGATGAAAACAATGTTCAGATCACAGTCCAGGAGAAAACCATGTAGTACCGGGTGGTCATCACAAAATACAACAGAGAGCTTACTGTAAACATCGACTGGGTGCAACAAGTGAGACTGTGGCAGCTGAAACCTGCTATGGCTGTTTAGACATGTGACATGGTATTTATCCTTCTGCACCACACAGAGAAAACTCGTCAGACTTATGCATAATTATATAGATTGATCCACCAATACATCTGGTGGGATTACAACCATGTGAACAGTTGCATGCAGATTTTGTGGGTCAATTCCATGGGATCATGGGGTTGATTTTAATAGACGCATATTCTCATTTCCCATGCGACGTCAAAATGCAACAGATCAAGACAGAGGATACCACCGATAGAGGACCTCAACACTTTTGCACCCGGAATGGAATCAAACGTATTAACTCAAATCCATTTCACCCTGCCTCTGAGGGCACAGCTGAAAATTTTGTGTGAATGTTTAAAACATAGAGAAACTAGTGACATTTACACATACCAATTCTGTGGTCTGTATTACATTTTATCCAGCAACACCAACGCACGATCGCAACTCTCGCATGGATGTCCTCATTGTTCTCTGTTAGATGTGTTGCAGCTGCAACCAGTACAAGGAAAAGCAGCCCCATCTTTTAAGGTGGGCATCTCCTTCCCTTGCACACACAATTTGAGATACATCTGGCTGGGGATGAGGCAGCACCACTGTCCATGTACAGTCACTCACTAGCTGGTCCTGGTGGCTATGATTCAAGGCATCCTTCGCCAGCACCAGAACCAGCTCCATTTGTGCTATGTGGGGGCAAACTATCTTTCCCACCCCAAGGAGAAACAACAACAGACATAGCGTCTGCTTGCAGGACAACACTGCTGGTTGTGTTCATCTGGTATTCCCAGTTCTCCAGTCACCACCCATGACCTTACTGGATCTGGACCCAGATGACACACATATGGCAGTCGTCTGCTGCCATAGACCATTAACGACTAATTGTGCCACACTGCCCTAACAGATACGTTCATTATATGTCGAACATTGATTTCTGTGGTTATTTCACACAGTGTTGTTCGTTTGTTAGCACTGATATCTCTATGCAAACTGTTTCAGCATAACGTCAAGTGCTGGCACATTGGTCATGTACATTACAGCAGAGAGGGCTGCGAGACAACGTCAGCCAAATAGTACACTGACTGACCCCTTTCTAGGACGACATCGAGACAGCAGCGGCCTCCAGGTGAAGAGCCTCACCCGAGTTGAAGTCCACAGCTTGTGGTCTAGTGGCTAACGTTGCAACCTCTGGATCATGAGGTTCTGAGTTTGATTCCTGGCCGGATTGCGGATTTTCTGTGCCTGGGGAGTGGGTGTTTATGTTGTCCTCATCATCAGGTGCTGATGATCGCGCAGTTGAGCGCCCCACAAACGAATCACCACCAACCGAGTTGAAGACTAGCAGTCCTATGAGATCTACAGCAGAGACTTAGGAACAGTATAATTTCACTTGTATTAGGAGTTGTATATACTGAAGAGACTTCCTATTTGTTGGTTGCTATTTGATTGTGACACACCATTGTAAATTCGCAAAGGTAAGTATTGTCATTCATCTTATTGTAATAAAAATCCATTAATACAATTTGCTTGAATTGTTTTCTAGCAATCCAAGAAAGCAGGTTTCCTAGGCACCCCATATTCAACGAGAAGGCAGAACACAACACAAACGCCACTGCTCTCAGTCGTTAGGTGAAGGCAGTCTACCACTGCATGTCCTTGGTTTGAGATAATGCCTAAAATTTGGTGTTCTTGGCGCACTCTCGATCTCTGAATATTGAATTCCCTAACAAACTCCAAAACTGAATGTCCTGTGCTTCTAGCTCCAGTTACTATTTGATGTTCAAAGTCTTATTTCCAGTCATGTGGCCATAATCACATGAGGTGCCTTGTCACTGTATCACCTGAATACAAATGACAGCTCCGCCAATGTACTGCCCTTTTATACCTCGTGTACGCGATACTGCCACCATCTGTGTATTTGCATATCACTCTATCATGGATTTTGTTACGTTAGTGTGAAACGGTATTAGTGACCATGTAGTTAAGCATTTGGGGCCTAACCTGTTTAAAATGTATGATTATTTCTCAGATATTCATCATTTTAAATCTCATATGGATACATGAATGCTGCTCCTAGCCTATTACAATGTTCCTTAATACTGCAGTTTTTTCCCTACAAACACTTCTCACTTACTCATGACCTATTATGCCTCTAATTAAGAGCCCAGAATTTCTGTATAGGTTTCTAGCAGATTAAATTAGATATTTAGTCTCATTGCTAAATTACACCTCCTGAGGGTCGTCCAAAAGTAAACAATGTTCGCACACCATGTCGGACGCCAATCCCCCACCACTGCAATCACAAGTGTGCTGATTAACTTCTTCCTATATCTCAGTGTGAGCCAAGATTTTTTGCTAAGTGGTCACGCTTTTTTGTAATGTAACCTTTCAAAATGGCAGCACACAATGAAAATTCCACCGAATAGAAAGTGCTTAATCTCATTCATTTTCTGAATACACTAAATGTTTGGCTTATTGAAATTTATAGGCACATACAGAATGTTTAATGTGACACTGCAATGTACAAGTCTTCATTGAGGAAATTGTGCATTACGTTTGATCAAGGAAGAAAGAGTGTGCAAGGGTAAGGTCAGGGTTGAAAGCAATCGGTTATTACAGATGACGAAAAAGCAAAAACTGAAGATAAAATCCAGGAAAACTGGTACTTCACTTAAAGCACAACATATTAATGTTTTCCACAAATTCAGTCCTACAAAATAAATGACAGAGCATCTCGGGTACAAAAAATGTGTCTTCTGTGGGTGGCTAAGAATTTGACAGATGTCCATAACACATAACAGTTGGGGGCCAACCCTTGAATTGGATGATCCTCGTGCTTGTGAACACAATTTTGTATTTCCATGCTGAGACATTTATTCACTTAAGAATTCATGGACAAACATCAATTCTTGGATTTGGGACTTATTTAATCATAAAATCAACCAGTAAGAAGTAATTGTCTTTTTTTGTTAAGTTTAACTATTGTGATGCCCATTTTTGATCTTAATTATAAGTCACTCTCATCCATTTACATATTTTTGCTTCCATTGTATGTTACCCACTTCCACTTACATTTACATTTATTCTTTCATTCAGTATCAACATGCAATTCTACTTTAATAACTGCTACAGCCTTGTTTGAAGAAAGAGTAATAGAATTACTACACTGATGTTTATGGCTACCTTTGTTTGTAACTCTCCACACTTAATTTTTATTTTGTGAAAATCCATTTTTTCTTTCTTCAGCTAACGCACACTATTTGGGACATTTCAGATGTTTACTTTCTTGTTTAATAAAAACAGCATAGTTTCAGCATTTCAGTGTCATTTTTCAGGACTTAACATAATTTAATCTTTCTAGTTCACTGAATATATTAAAACCTTGTTTTCTTCATGTACATAGTCCTTTATGGCCACTGAAAAATCATTGCTGACAAGCCTTTTTCTTTTTTACTTTTCATTTCCTACAAGATGAATTACTGATCTTGCGTGTTTCTGGAGATATGTCTGCCTACACTGTTCAAGAGGTGTCATCTTAATTGCTCTTCAGTCAACAACGTGGTTCATTGTAGAATGCCTTCCATAAATTCATGAAGGAGGATGAGTGACCATTTTCAGTATATGATGTCCACTTCACCCATTCAAGGTCTCCATCCTGTAGTGCAGGTTGAAGAATCCATTGCAAATACAACAAAGACTGGGCTAGTAACCATAGTGCTGTTGCAATCAAGACAACTGGAGGCCATGCCCGACATTAGTTGGCAACACATCGCAAGAATTCTTTGAGCATCAAAAATGGCCATGCAAGACCATGAAGCTAAAGTTCAGCTCAGTTGGTCTTGGTCTGGGAAAGAGATTACACTGGTATCCCATGGGAGGATAACACAGTAACAGCTTGACACAGGATTTGAGCCTTCACATTCTTCTTTTAGATTCAACACTGTGCTGATACAGTAAGGCATTAAACTGTAGCACAAGTAACTAAAAGAACTTTTGAAGAAATATGTATTACTTATGTCATTAAGAAACAGTTTTACACTGTGCCATTGCAACAGTTTGCCTCAACTGAAAACTAGCCAAAGTACAATCCTGCAAAATGTTACTTAAGATCTGACCAGTCTCTAAGTTACAACCTGTTATATTGTACAGAAAACCCTTTTCTTCAAAATGATTGTCTAATTTCCCGGTATTATCTGGAGGATTACTACATTACTAGAGTCAACAATAGAAAATTCCTGCCATTCATTTCTCTGAAACATTAACTGTCATTTCCATGAATCAGTTTTAATCAATGGCTTTCTTATTTTAGTTCACCAACATCTTATTTCGTGATTAATCTAGATTTCACTGTAATTGTGTACACAACAGAGTAACAATCTTGCAAACATCAAATCACCTATCTTCATTCAGCTACCATACTACAGTATTGTTTCCTTTCGCTGTGTATACAAAACATGAAAATAATCTAAGCCTTTTTGGATTTTGTGGAACATTGGCATAGACCAATCATTTATATTAAACACTATTGACAACTAACCTCTGTTTCTCTTCTAGTGAAAGGGATTTTGACGACCCATTTGAAGACTCAGCTTTAGACTCAGGTGAGGAAGTACCAGGGACACTGCTACTCAGTGAGCTGTCTATTCCCATTCTATTAAACAGCTTTTCAACATCAGCTGATTGACTTCTGGTAGGCAGGTCTTGGAGGTTAAGAGGAGAAGTCCTGGGAAAAAAAAGAGCACAAACTTGTGTGTTGTTATTCTGTTGGTTTGATTCTTCCTCCTCCGTTACTATTTCCGCACCTGCCAGTCTTTTAGTTCTGAACAGTAAATTTGAGGCAACATTCAAACAGTGCTTGACTAAATTAATGTTGGAGCTTTAATTTTAAAATACTTCATTACTTACTAATCCAGTTACTCAACAAAATAAAGTAATTAATCATAAAGAAATAGATTACATTAGAAATTATGATCTGTGGTTCAGTCACAATCGCAAACTTCAAAGAAAAGCAAAGATGACAGAATATACTACACTCGTGGAAATTGAAATAAGAACACCGTGAATTCATTGTCCCAGGAAGGGGAAACTTTATTGACACATTCCTGGGGTCAGATACATCACATGATCACACTGACAGAAAAAGAGGCACATAGATACAGGCAACAGAGAATGCACAATGTCGGCACTAGTACAGTGTATATCCACCTTTCGCAGCAATGCAGGCTGCTATTCTCCCATGGAGACGATCGTAGAGATGCTGGATGTAGTCCTGTGGAATGGCTTGCCATGCCATTTCCACCTGGCGCCTCAGTTGGACCAGCGTTCGTGCTGGACGTGCAGACCGCGTGAGACGACGCTTCATCCAGTCCCAAACATGCTCAATGGGGGACAGATCCGGAGATCTTGCTGGGCAGGGTAGTTGACTTACACCTTCTAGAGCACGTTGGGTGGCACGGGATACATGCAGACGTGCATTGTCCTGTTGGAACAGCAAGTTCCCTTGCCGGTCTAGGAATGGTAGAACGATGGGTTCGATGACGGTTTGGATGTACCGTGCACTATTCAGTGTCCCCTCGACGATCACCAGAGGTGTACGGCCAGTGTCGGAGATCGCTCCCCACACCATGATGCCGGGTGTTGGCCCTGTGTGCCTCGGTCGTATGCAGTCCTGATTGTGGTGCTCACCTGCACGGTGCCAAACACGCATACGACCATCATTGGCACCAAGGCAGAAGCGACTCTCATCGCTGAAGACGAGACATCTCCATTTGTCCCTCCATTCACGCCTGTCACGACACCACTGGAGGCAGGCTGCACGATGTTGGGGCGTGAGCGGAAGACGGCCTAACGGTGTGCGGGACCGTAGCCCAACTTCATGGAGACGGTTGCGAATGGACCTCGCCGATACCCCAGGAGCAACAGTGTCCCTAATTTGCTGGGAAGTGGCGGTGCGGTCCCCTACGGCACTGCGTAGGATCCTACGGTCTTGGCGTGCATCCGTGCGTCGCTGCGGTCCGGTCCCAGGTCGACGGGCACGTGCACCTTCCGCCGACCACTGGCGACAACATCGATGTACTGTGGAGACCTCACGCCCCACGTGTTGAGCAATTCGGCGATACGTCCACCCGGCCTCCCGCATGCCCACTATACGCCCTCGCTCAAAGTCCGTCAACTGCACATACAGTTCACGTCCACGCTGTCGCGGCATACTACCAGTGTTAAAGACTGCGATGGAGCTCCGTATGCCATGGCAAACTGGCTGACACTGACGGCGGCGGTGCACAAATGCTGCGCAGCTAGCGCCATTCGACGGCCAACACCGCGGTTCCTGGTGTGTCCGCTGTGCCGTGCGTGTGATCATTGCTTGTACAGCCCTCTCGCAGTGTCCGGAGCAAGTATGGTGGGTCTGACACACCGGTGTCAATGTGTTCTTTTTTCCATTTCCAGGAGTGTATGTTGACACTATATAACACTCACAGAAACCATGTCATAAGTTCATTTTCTTTACTGGATTAAAATCTCTGTTAAATGCAAACATTTTCAGAAATATCTGTGTTCAACAAACATATGAGCAAACGACAACTGCAGATGTATGAAAGAAGAAAAATACAGCTCCAGTAGCAAGACTGATTTCACCCTTAAGCCATTACCAAGGGCTCAGCTTCACCACCTCTCAACTCATATTACTTCATTCACATTGAGCCATCGAAAGACACAAAAAAAGACTAAAAACTACCTTTGCTAGTTTTCAGGTGAATGCACTCACTCTCCTCCTCCTCCTCCTCCTCCTCCTCCTCCTCCTCTCCCCCCCCCCCCCCTCCTCCATCCCACTATCTCAATTGTGCTGGCTGTGGGGGGAGGGGGGCAGAGGGCGCAGAGGGGGGGGGAGAGGGGGGGGCGGAGGGCGGGGGGCGGCAAGAGAAAGTATGTGCCGTGCATTAGCTCAAAATAGGATTCATCTGAAAGCTAGCAATATTTTCAGTCACATTTGTGTGACTATCAACTCAACACCTCTATTACTGGGCGAGTTGTTACCTTCACTCTTAAATTATGTACGTTCTATCCAGACCTTTCCATGCTACATTTACACTGCCTTTAAAGATGATGAAACATACGTTTGTTTACAGTAAAAGCAATGATCTAGAAAGTCACTAAAGTAATTTATATAAATACATACACAGGGTGAACAATAACTGTTTACAACAGACTGCAGTGATGTAGGGGGAGTCGAGACCAACAGTTTGATGTAAGACACTTGCTCTTGTAGTCTATCAAGCCAAGGAACAACCTCAAATTGTCCGCCCCCAGTAGCTGAGTGGTCAGTAGCTGAGTGGTCAGTGTGACAGTATGTCAATCCTAAGGGCCCAGGTTCGACTCTCGGCTGGGTTGGAGATTTTCTCCGCTCAGGGACTGGCTGTTGTGTTGTGTTGTCCTAATCATCATCATTTTTCGTCCCCATCAACGCGCAAGTTGCTGAAGTGGCGTTAAACTGAAAGACTTGCACCCGGTGAACAGTCTACCCAACGGGAGGCCCTAGTCACACGACATTTACATTTATTTTACCACAAATTGGTCTACAAAGGCCACCTAAACTTCAATGCATGCAAGCCAAGTAAGATTTTTATCCTCTCACTCTCTTAAACCACTCTGTCAACCATTCTGTTAAAATTATTAATTTTAACTTTCCTGTAAGGGTAAAGCAAGAAAAATGACTTTTGTAAAGGATATGCAGAAATGAATTGCGTTTACAATTTAGTTTTAACTTAACTCTTAGTACCACAGTAATTTCATAGCAAGAAGGCTACACAAACAAAATGATTTAATCAATAATTTTATGCTGTGAAACTTCTTAACAGTTCGAGGTAAAATTTACACAGACATATAGCTTAAATTTTATAAATGTAAGAAAAAGAGACTTTATATTCAAGGATGATTTTACCAGGAAAAAAAAAAAATGAACTTGTGGAGCATGCGCTGTAGCCTAGGTGGACTTTGTAGACAAATTTAAGGTCATTTCCCTGCCTGATACACCACAAGTATCGTGTACCAATTTGTTCGTTTTGATTTCACTTACACCAGTGCAGTAATCTGTAAACAGTTATTGTTTATATCCTGAATAAGAACTGTCATCAATTCTATGTTTATTCACTCACCACAAACCTAAAGCCCCATCTCCCACATACCCTGGGTACAGAAACAGATGGAAACCTACCTCTGAGATTCTTGGAGCTTGTGTAACTGCTCCAATTTTGCTCGATGTTCAGTGTCAACACGGTTCACCATTTCTTTAATTACTGACATAAATGCATTGAACTGATTTAGTGTGAGATCACTCTCAATACTCAGTGGCATCAAAAATGGCAAAATTTTGTTTGCCATAAATTCTTTCGTTATTCCAAGTTTCTTATGAGTCAGTGCCAGCTTGTAAATTCCTGTGGAAGATGCACAGATGTGAGATTTCAATAAAAAAATTACTAAAGTCAATTTGTCCAACAAGACATCTAACAAAACATTAGGACAACACATATGGAAGCTTACATAGTAAATAATGTTACAGAGAAATTTGACAGTACCAGAGAACTGCCTCAAATTTGTCAGTCAGTTTACACATAAAACAATTATATTCTGAATAGGCTGTTGGTAAGCCTCATCAATGCAAACCCACAGACACATGGCAAATGTAACAGACAATGCATACAAAAGCCAGTTGGCTCTGTGAAGTGCCCAGCATGGTGGACCCCAGTCTGTCCGTCAGGCAGCGGCGGCGGAGTTCATGCCAAAGTCCCCAAGCAGGAGAAATGAGGCGGAAAGTTGTTGGATAGTGTGATCATTTAAACATAAGTAACTGGCCAGCCTGTATGCAGGTAAATGTTGCAAATAGTAATCGCTGAGGTTGTCTGCATCTGCACCGCTACTGTCTCCAATGAAGTATGGGAATCCCTTCACTGATGTCATCTGGATAAACTGTAGTACAGATTTCTCCAGATACCCTCTCAGGACCAGCAGGTTCCGACAAAATGCATGATAACCACAGAGCACTGGAGAATGGTCATCATTTAAGTGCATTTCTTTGAGAGTAATGCGAACAGCAGTAGAAGAGGAAATATGGTGCTGTAGTACTGGCATGTGACAGTAGTATCCATTAAAATTCTGAATAATCACGACTGGTGGCCCGGTTAGGCGTGAAGGGGCCAGTCACCAGCTGTCGCCAGTGGAGATGGAACCACATGCACCTACATCGGTTCAGAATCCAAATATGTGGACAGATCTTTCTGTCACTGGTAACCTTTTTTAAGCAAGGTTCGTTCATGAGGCTATCCACCATGAGTGTGGGGACAAATGATGAGCAGACAACCCTGGGACCTGTAGGCTGTGTCTCGTTCAGCCACTGTTTGGAGTCAGGCCTACAGTCCGGGTGTTTCTAGGGAGAGAGATCCTGCAAGGGAGCTATGTTTCTAGGGGAAGAGATCCCAAGAGGGAGCCCTGTCTCTGGCAGAGACCGGGTGGTGAAAGTGGTACCACAGGAGAGGAGAGTGGTGGGGGATCTGGCTTGGGGAAGGTATAGGTAGGGGGCGGAAGGGGGACAGGGGGGGGGGGGGTTGGTGGTCATGATGTTAGCATCACCAATCACCATATCCATAGGATTTAGTCATTCATATTTCTTCGGTGCCTCTGCTTATGGCAGATCATCAATAGGTTTGTATTCCTGGATCTTCTGTTATTTCTTGGAAACCGGGTAAACTGGCAAACATGAAGGGTGATATTCCACACCGTTGGCACACAAAGGTGGGTGTTCACAAGGACTACCTTTACGGAGTGATTGTTCTCATTTTGGGTCTTCCGTGCAGCATGTTTTGAGCATAGTACATTAAAAAAAAAAAAGGAAGGGTGCAAAGAGAGAAAAGCACATAAGGTGGAATACTCACTGCCCTGGGTAACCTTCCCTGCACCATCAGCATTTCTGTAAAATTTGGAAAAGGAGTAGCAAGTCAATCCCAACAAGAGGACCATATAGTTAGGAATGAAAAGTTGTGTAAGGCCAGAAGGGACTAAAACAAGTTTCCACCATCACAGGCCAGACCCAAGCACAGTCAAATACCAAGAATACAATCCAATGGAAAGGCCTAGAGGAAAGAAGGATAATAAAAGGATAGGATTGCAGCATGGAAAGGGGGGTAGTGCTGCAAGAGTTGGGGGCTCTTTGTGGCGAAGAATATATTCACAAAGAGGTGTTAGCCTCTGGTAAAGAGGGATGGGGAACGGTAGGAGGAGGGCGGGTGATTTGCATGGAAAATTGGAGAACATCTTTGTTTCTAGAGCAATCTTTCTGTAGGCAGACCTTTCTGTCAGCTTAAGAGTGCATGGAATGGCTATGTCAAAGGGGACTCCCCGTACTGGTCTGCTATGCAATAAATTGAAATATCACAAAATATAGAAATTAGTTATAGGAATGTTTAAGGCTACAGGTTAAGGTAAGAAAACAGTACATAACAAGTTAGATTCCTCTGGTGCAGTTCATATGCTTTCATTCATTTTCTAAATCGTGTAAATATTATGTGACTCACAAGTAGATGCATATGTTCAGTGGAATGGGTGTCAGCTAACATGTTGCCAGACCTGAAACAATGAACCACTCGCAGGCTGCCAGAGAGGTGAACACGTAAATTAACAAACCATAAAAATGTTCATTTCTGATTTAATTTAGAACTTACGAAGTAGTAGCTTTCTTCAGACACTGCCCTTAGTACTTGAAACAGCATCCAAGTAGTGATCGTTTATTCTGCATTTATTACACCTAAGTATCATGTATGAGTAGGTAGTGACTTTGAATGTGTGCCCAAATATCATTTTCAACTGTGACCCTCTTTAGAACAACAGTAGGATCATATTCTCGAGTCATTATGCTGTCTCAACATGATGGGTAAGTGATTTCGGCACATGGCTCTGCAATTGCAAGAATTTCTCATGTTGTGTCACCAAGGTTTGATCATGCAGATGGCCAACTGATCACGTGTTCGAAGTGTTGAATCCTGACCACTGATTCAGTGTTAATGAGCAGACACACTACATTGTATTTTAGAATCATTGTTGTAAGACCCGTGAGTCAGTGCAGTTTTCATTCAGTACATGATAAACTTCAAATGTTTTTCAGTGCTATATCTATTTTAAATTCCAAAGTGCATCATGTGTGCTGCTGTAGAAATGGCTAACATGTGAAATGTTTCCTCTGTAGTGAGTACATGACTCGTGAAAAGGATTACATTTAATATGATTAACTGAAGTATTATAAAAGGTCCATCAGGGACAGAGTTCGCCTGACACTGCTGTCTTTCATATGCTCTCATCTTATACAATAGGTGCCATACACAACTGTAACACTCAATCCTTTCCTAGTGTTAAACTGTGGATATTAAGAGATTATTGACAGTTTATTACTTCCTAGACCACCTCAAGTTGCTATGATAACCTTTAAATACTTGCAGTATGTACCTACTAGACTGGAGAAACAGGACTACCCTTGAGTGCCAGTCTCCACGACGGTAAAATATTGGGGCTTATGACACGCGCAACATACTGCAAACATGAGATGGCTCTTGGCATGCAGCTTGCCCAGGTTAATGAAGAGAATGGCACTATGCATTTGAGCAACTGGCCACTGACATCCAATCTAAACAATTCGGACAACTTTAAGTTTAGGTTTTGTTTACGTAGTAGAATTCTTACAGTTACAGTGACAGTCAGGCAGGGTTAATTAACAAGTTTTCCAAGCCGCCATCATGCCTGCGAAGTTCCATACTAACACACAGGAATTTGACAGAGTGCAGGGGGTGGGAACGAGTCCATACATATGTGGGCATAGTTTGCAAGGAAATAGTGTGTAGCAGCTGTCAGATCTGGAGTAGATGACGCCTGAGCCCTTGCGATTAGAGGGATGTACAAAATATGAAGTAAACCATGGCTGTAAGGAAGGCAGTAGGTAAACTGAAAGCTTACTGCATGAGGTTTACCGTGGGTAAGAGGCCATTGTGAGGTGGAGCTTGGAGGGGCATATCCGAGATGAGGAAACTCAAATGCTGCAAATTATTTCACAGCAATCACATGAGCAAAACCCAGGACTAAAAGAATTACAGAATATGTGCAATGGCACCACATGAAAGAGGTAAAAGGGAAATATTTTTTAAGAACCACTCTGTAGATGGAGTAATAAAGTAGCATGATATGCTGGAAGATGCAGATGTACATTTTCTCTCACAAAATGAATAATTTCAAAAATGGCATTCAGCAATCATAACAAAATGTCTTCTGACAGAGTCTGAACAGCACTATCAAAAGATTTTTATTAAGTCAGCGCTATTTGAATAACAATCTGGAGTGCTGATTCTGATTATTAACAAACTCATTTAAATATAAAACAATCTGAAACAGCAATAGGTATAGTGTCAGTATGGGAAAAGAAAACAGAATAGCTATCTGTAAGCATGTAGTCCTCCTTGGATTTAGGTAGTTTATGGTGAATAATGCTAATTTTGATATATTTATCATAATGATATGCAAATACACTGAGGTGACAAAAGTCATGGGACAGAAATATGCACATATGCAGATGGCTGTAGTATCCCGTACACAAGGTATAAAAGGGAAGTGCATTGGTGGAGCTGTCATTTGTACTCAGGTGATTCACGTGAAAAACTTCCTGACACGATTATGGCCACACGACAGGATTTAACAAACTTTGGACAAGGAAAAGTAGTTGGCGGTAGACACATCGGACATTTAATTTCAGAAATCGTTGGAGAATTCGATATTCTGATATCCATAGTGTCAAGAGTGTGCCGAGACTACCACATTTCAAGCATACCTCTCACCACTGACAATGCTGTGGTCAACGACATTCACTTGACAGCAAAGAGCAGCGGCATCCGCATGGAGTTGTCAGTGTTAAGACACACAACAGTGTGTGAAATAACAACAAAAATAATGTGGGATGTATAATGAACATATACATTAGGACAGTGCAGCGAAATCTGACATTAATGGGCTATGGCAGCAGACGATCAATTTTTGTGCCTTTGCTAAGAGCAAGCATCACTTGCAGTGCCTCTCCTCAGCTCATAATCATATTGGTTGGACCCTAGATGACTGAAAAACAGTGGCTCAGTCGAATGAGTCTCAATTTCAGTTGGTAAGAGCTGATGGTAGGGTTGGAGTGTGGTGCAGACCCCATGAAGCCAAGGACCCAAGTTGTCAGCAAGATACTGTGCAGGTCAGTGGTGGCTCCATAATGGTGTGGGCTGTGTTTACATGGAATAGACTGAGTCCTGCAGTCCAACTGAACCAATCATTCACTGGAAATAGTTATGTTCAGCTACTTTGAGACTACTTGCAGCCATTCACAGAATTCATTTTCCCAACCAATGATGGAATTTTTATGGATGACAATGCACAATGTCACAGGGCCACAATTGTTAATGATTAGTTTGAAGAACATTCTGGACAACTCTAGCAAATGATGTGCCCACCCAGATCACCTGCTTGAATCCCATAGAACATTTATGGGACACAACTGAGAGGTCAGTTCATGCACAAAATCCTACAGTGGCAACACTTTCACAGTTATGGATGGCTATAGAGGCAGCATGGCTCAATATTTCTGCACGGAACTTCCGACAACTTTCGTCCCTGCCCCGTCGAGTTGCTACACTGCAAATGACAAAAGGAATGTGTGGCTTGAGTTTATGGGTTCTCAATGGTGAGGTTATCAAAGCCCTTGTAAAAGACGGTCCAACATAATATTAGGAGGCACCCAATGATCTTTGTCATCTCATTGTAAATCACAAACTAAATGCTAAAAATTATTTCACCAGTTGTTACATGGCAATGTAACAACTGGTGAAATAATAGTCCTGTTTGATGTACAATACTTGGGATAGCGATAAGTTTAATATAGTTTCTGTTCATGTGTAACCGATAAGAGGGATTATGCCAGACTTTTCTATAAAAAGCAATGAAACTGGTATATTTCAACATGTACAAGGTATCACTATATAAGCGAGTTATGCAATATATTTAGTTGTACTGTTTTGGCAGTGATATGTACAATAAATGTATTTTATGTGTTTTGAAACAACAGATGAATGTTCAAGGGCAGCATTAATATTGGCCAGATACAGCTGCTTGCACAACTTCATACATGCAAGACTTGTGCGGATGTGCAGCATGTTTTTTGATACTACTAGTGTGTAAAACTTTTGATGAGGTTGGTCTAGGGGCTTGTAAAATTTCTGAAAGAGTTTAAAGACTTACAAAAGTTATCAGCAGTAAATGATGTGGGTTTTAACTCTCAACATCAGTGTAGTGTTTACCGCTTAGTAAATTCTTGTACAGTCGAAAAAACAATCTGTCACTGCATTCACAGAATTTAAGCAAGCATGAAAACAACATTTTTATTTACTAAAAGGTATCCACAACTGTCAATTATCTGGAAGTTAGCAGAACAGTTATTATTGAGCATTGTAATGAGACTGTGGCTGGGGGGAAGGGGGAGGGGAGGAACAGGAATTTCATGACTGAAATGAGACTCAAACCAGTGATTATGTATTGAGTACTACAGATTTTTTCCCTATTGTCATGTATTTTGCACTGCATGCAAATGTTCGTAGAGTATGCAGGTTTGTTTAAGAATTTGCATCAGCTGGGAACAGAACCGAGGCTACCCACATGGCAAATAAGTACTCTACTACAGATCCATGTCACCTGTCGCAAAATCTATCTTCCTTTAGGGTTTTAAAGGTGCTCGGAAACCTTAAAAGTTGATTACCTTGAGAATTTTTTGAGAGTTGCGTACCACTGCTTTGAGAAACAGATATTCGAGTTCAGAATGTAGTGTACCAGTAAATATAAACTGCTATGAGAATCCGATCGCCATGTGCTCTCCTTATATGACACGGCAACAACTACTACATAAAACTATAAAGTGGAAGCAAGCCCAAAGGGAGATTGAATTGGGTGCAAATACTGATGTGTGTGTATAGTGGAGGATAAGCATTAACAGCTGTGTCAGACTGCTAGATGAACATTTTAATCTATCTTTTTGTAGAGGAACTGAAAATGTGTCAAGTTAAAAAAACTGTCAAAAATTCATGAAAAATGCAGAATGGAAATTTCATTCTGGGTCAATGTGTTGTTTCTTCTAGATATTTCACTACAAAAATAATAATAAACCTTTTAAAGCTAATGCTTGAGGCAGAATTAATTTTATATGTGGTGTCTCTTCTTTCTGGTATGTCTGACAGAATAAGACACCATTTTGATACTGCAGCTACTGTGATCCAAGATACAAAGGAATTAATGACATTAGCTGCCTGTGGGCACTGATTTATATCAACGGAGTAACTTGAAACTTTGTGCTAGACTTGGATTCAAACTCAGGTCTCCTGCTTACTAGGCAGATGTGCTGACCACTATGCCACCCAGACACAGTGGTGACCACAACTGCACGGACTGCCCTGGCATGTCTCCTGTCAGACCCAAATTCTCAACTTACACCACACACTACTGATGTAGTGCCCTGCTAATTAGATCCAGGGTCCGGCACCCAAACGCTTGTTGCTGGTCTTCGCTTTTCTGCCACCTGCACTTCCATCGCTGCCTGGGCCGTAGCTGTCTGGTCCTTTACCATCGGCATCCCCAGTGCCATTTGCCCGAGTGGCCAGCACCTTCACCACTGGTGCATTTCCATCACATCAAAGACTCTGGTGTCGAGACACTACCAGTGCCCTTATCGCCGGTCCTTGCCTATTGTACTTTGCGGGAAAGGGGGGGAGGCACCGCATGTCTCCGTGGATGCGCCACTTCCACCCCTACTCACCACTTTTATCCCAGGATCCCCTTCCAATGCCGCCACCACCTGCAGCACCCGCCACAGGGGGCACAGGTGCCTCATGAGCTGCCCTGACGCTCACATTAGAGGAGTGTTCTTTCCCCTAGAGGAGAGGGATGCTATAACCCTGTATGCGACAGCTGGACACACACTGCAGCTTCAAGCCGATGGTGCCCTACACTTTGAATAGTCCGACAATGGCAACTGCGCAGGCCGGCCACCAGGTGCCGCCTGTGGTAGGTCACGTGCATATGGCATGACATCCGCCACTTCGCCTACCTGAGCCCTCCACTATGTGAAGACAGGGCAGCCGGCACTCCCCCTCAGATTGTGTTTTAATGCTCACTGTACTATTTCTATGTTTGTTGTTCACCTTAATGTTGATAAATAAACTTCCATTCAACTGCAGAAAACTGCACCTTGAAGGTCGGCAGCACAAGTGTTCCATTTTTCGCAGCTAAAATTTTTCACCCAAGCACAAGCTAGAGAGATATCAAGGATTATGAACTGAACCACAACACAAAAGAAACAGGACCCAAAGCTGTATTTCTTCCACCGTATCATTGGCCGTATAATCTTACTCAGCTGAACTGAGCTCTCATTAAATATTGTTAGCAAAAAGGATCACAACAGTCGAGCTTACAAACCAACCTCTTGAGCATTATGCTAATGAAGCTTGGGTGAAATGTGTAGTATATGTGGAAGAGATGTGTAAAAGGAACTATGTCAAGTAATGTGTAAGTAAGTCAGCTGCAGAATCAGTTTAGTACAGTCCATTAAAAAGAAACCGGCAGTGAACGTTGATCAGAAACACAAATTATGGTATGTATAAAACCATTGTTGCACCATTCCACAATGGTGGATTTTTGACAGACACGCTGCCCCGTACACATTCTTCATTCTCAGATGGATGTCTACTTGTGTTTGTCCTTCAGCAGCCATGGAAAGACTAACAGAATGTTGCTTTGTCAGGTAGAGTGAGTAATGAGGGGAGATAGGAGGGGTCATAGTTGTGGAGGTTGTTTTGGAAAAGGGTGGCTGATGGCTGGGAGTGATAGACTGCTAGTGTGTGGAATAGAAATACAACACCAGCAAATTTGCTCTGATGCAGCCAGGGAGCCATGTGTAATGCACAACAGTGTTGAAGAGTGGATTGGGTGGGGGAGGTAGAAAAGAGGAAAAGGAAGATTGCAGAGAGGAGGGTTTGAGTGCAGGATGTTTGATATGGGTATTATGGAGGTAGGAATGGAGGGGAATGTGATAAAGACTAGCAGAGGTTGAGGCCAGAAGGAAAATGTCATCAAAGGATGTGTTGTAAGGACAGTTCCTCTCTGTGTGTTTCAGAGAAGCTTTTTTTTTTTTTTTTTAAGCATGCCGAGTTTAACACTGGGTTTCATCAATTCAGAAAAGTATCCCTATCCCTAGCTAAAACCCAGTTATGTGTTGTTTTTCTTAAATGCTGACCAGCCCATGAGATTTGTCACCACCCTGACTGCTTAACCACAAAAATTCCCCTCTTTCCTTTCACAGAACCTTCATATCTTCAGATTCTGCTAATTCCTATCCCTCACTAATTTAAAAGAAAAAAAAAAACAAATCTCCATGGGAAAGGTATCCCAGGAATACCTCTGCTCCCTCTACAAGATGCTGTTACTGTTCAGCCTTAACTACCCTACATAAAGCTCCCGAGTTTCC
The DNA here is from genome assembly GCF_023897955.1 of Schistocerca gregaria. Taxonomy (NCBI): domain Eukaryota; kingdom Metazoa; phylum Arthropoda; class Insecta; order Orthoptera; family Acrididae; genus Schistocerca; species Schistocerca gregaria. Next base: position 725,983,326 of record NC_064931.1, on the reverse strand, counting down.
AGCTGTGTGAGCATGTTAAAATGGTTTGAAGTTGTGATGAGTGTCACTGCCACCATCTTCTTGCAAAGTATCAAGGTAACATCATGGTTATTCTTACATCAGCAACATGGCAGGCCTCTGTCTCCCCTTGACTCAGGATGGGTGGGAATGGGTAGAGGTGCCACACTTTAGTCACAGAGTAGCCAGACAGACTCCATCACGCATGCTGTACGGATATGTTTTGCTGGTATTGCTCACAGTGCATTGTGACCAGTAATCCAACAACATCAATTCAAAGCAAACATATTTCTTTTCTCCAAGCTGTACTAAGTGACTGCTGATTGTCTTTCTGCATCCAGGCAGACATATCTAGCATATATGTCTACACTTATCTACTGCACCATGACTGATAAATGATAGATAAGTAAATGCAGTGAACCCTGTGGGGGGGGGGGGGGGGGGGGGGGGGAAGACATCCAGTAATGCAACAACATCTACATGTGCCTGAAAACCAGGTGTATGTTGTTCATGGTCTTATACATACCTTAATTTGTGTTTCTGATCAACAATCATTGTAATGTCCAGACAGAATAGTGCACATTTTTATTTTCAGTTTATCTTTGAAGCTATGGACTGATTAATCCCATACCAAGTATAATAATTATATGATCAATAAAATAAATACATTTATGGAGAAAGGAAAGACAAATAATGTAACTTAAGTAACTTACCCAATATTCCCATTAATACTGCTGGATCACGTGAGGGGATAGTCGGCAAGAATGGCAGAACTTCATCCAGAACAAGCCATTTATCTAAATGCTCCAACAATTTCCCTATACATATCAGACAATTTACTCTCACCTGCAGGCAAAATAACAAGAAAATGGAGTGAAACATACTGATATTAGAACAACTGAAAAGTGAATTTCCCACAATCTCAAATTTCTAACAGGTATTTCACACACTATTGTTCTAAAAACTGAATGTTTTAAAACTTTTTATGAAGTTTAGTTAAGACATCAATTTTTGCTCAAGACAGAATCATATTTCCATAATTATATGTTTGAAAGCAAACAAAAAAGTGAGCTTCAGCCACAAGATGACTGCCTAAATGCAATGGAATGGAATTAAAATGTGAACAATCAATAAATACACACCAAACTAGCTTTCCTTCAACAGTTAATAAAAAGAAAGTAAAAAAGACAAGTGGTAAAAGATAAATTACAAATTACCTTGTGTTAGGGGGTTAGCACACGCTAGGGACAACAGTTGCCGCAATACCAACAGAGAAAAATAAGAAAGATTTAGGCAGGAGCAAGGAAGGAGAGGGGGATGGGGAACATATTGCAATAGGAGAACACACTGTCAATGAGAGGAGGATACAGAATGCCAAAAATAAATAAATCCACAAGGGCTTAGTATCATGGGATTTATCAGGAATTGTGTTTAAATCTCCGATGAAACTTTTTCAGTTACGTGACCTTGTTGTTATATTCTACAGTCCAATTTTTTGCCCACGTGGGTATTAACTACAAACCCATGCTGTGTTCAAGTCGTCGTGTTGTTGTTGTTGTTGCTGCTGCTGCTGCTGCTGCTGCTGTTACCTTCTTCTTCAGTCCAAAGACTGGTTTGATGCATCTCTCAGTCAAGTCTTATTGCTTAATTTCATCCTGATCACAGATTCACTTTATCAAGAATGTCCTTGAACTCCATTTCTGAGATGACTGCTGAAGTGGTGAGGTAAGAACTATCCTAGTTTGTATTTTAATTTCTATTGGCTGGTATCAGCAAATGAGAGCAAGCCAGTACAGTAATACAGTATTTTGTTCTCCAGTGCTCAATGGCAGCCATAACAACACTGCGTTGCCTGACTTCAGCACTTTGTTTATTGCTACAGTTTATGGGGCAGCCTACCAAATGATGCCAGCCAAGAGGCTGGATAATGCTCACAGCCAACATGATGGAAGCCTGAATCCATTGTTCCAATTCATATCGGGACACTGATCCAAAATTTCAATCACTCTCATATTTTTCACTAGGAGGTAACATGTGGTCTAGCTTGTACAAGAGGTTCCCCAAAACTGTATAGTTGCATTCAACATCACAATGAGTGTGGCAAAACTAAACAAATCGAGGAAGCTCACATACTACTTAGACAACCACTTGCCTTTCAGAGGAAGATATGTGATATGACTGAAGTTGTGAAGCAACTTGCCAACACTAACTGTCACAAATACAGGCTTCCCATCTTAGTTATCAGCAGTACAGACTGACGGGTTTCAGCAGGCTGTCCCATAATACTTGGCAGTAAACATAGTGGATAAAAATAAATAAATAAATAAATAAAAGTGGAGGCAACCTCCCATGCCAGCAAAGCAGCCCCAGCAGGACCAAAACAATGAAAGATTCCTATAAATGTATACAGTACACACTGATTGCTAAAATTTAATACCTGATTCACCAGCTAGGATTTCAGGGAGTGACCACGCCCTCCAGAGGTGGGGCACTCCAATAGAATGTGGACAACGGTCAGGTGAGTGCCACAACTAGAGCAGAGTGGGGCAGCTTGTCGTAGCATGTGTCCACGGATCAGCAAAGACAGAGGCCTGGAGATTTATGGCACGACAGTCCAATGGAAGACCATCAGACAGTCACAGAATTTCTTATAGTCTATAATCCATTCTCTGTTCCTCGCCACTACGAGACAGTGATACACTGTCATTCAGAAGTTGTATCTTGATATCTTTATTTCCAGAGTGTCCTTCATGGTAGCCTCTTTGGCAAGGCGAGCCACACGTTCATTCACCAAAATTGCAAGATGACTGGACGATCAGTGAAATACTAATGTCTTGCCATTGTTATAGAAGTCTAATAGGAATTTTGTATGAGTTACCAATGGATGCTGGGAATTACAATGAATTATAGCCTGTAGATAGCTCATGGAATTACTACAGAATTGACTTGTGTGTTGGTGCATATCTAGTGACGGGCACACATGACTGCCACGAATTCCACTATAAAGATACTGCACCCATTACCCAAGGAGTGCTGATTGCTACTCTTTGAACACGTAAAGACATAGGTCTTTCTTGTCTCTAGTTCATGAGCCACCCTTATAATTGATATCTTCCTTAGGGCACTCACTGATTACAGAGAGGAACACTTGACGAAAAAACTTGGTCAAGAGAAAAATAGAAGTGAATTTTTGGGTAAGGCATGCCCAAGGGAATGTTCGTGAATGTGGTGTAGTGAGAGGATGGGGGGGGGGGGGGGGGGGTCAGAACAGACACACTGATGGTAACTGGCGCAATACTAGAATTCCTGACAGAGGCTCTTTTCTGGAAGTCTTACTTCTGTATCAGCAATCACAGAAGACTGATTGATTGGAAGAAAGAGAGCTAAAAAACAACACTGGAGAAAGGTCCACAAAATATGCCACAGAGACAGTGGAGGTCCCTAACCGAAGATTTAACGTCCTTCACCATACTGCTACAACAGATAAAAAGTAAAACAACACTGTCGACAGCCCACACATCATTTGCTAAAACAGCTGATAACTCAGATGGCAAATATAAATGAGAAGTCAGGAAATGACAAACTGACAAAGGTTGATGACAATGAGCACAAAGTGGTGGGGATTCCCCACATAGCAAATGGTGATGGGTAAAATGTCAGTGCCCAATGCGCAACCTAGCTAAAATGATCAGGATGAGAGGGCCAAGAGAAGGTCAGCCAAGCCACTGGGAGAGGTTTACCTCCCCGGAGCTTGTAGCTGTGAAGAGAAGACCAGTGGTGATGCCAAAGTGACACCACCTACGGACAGGTGGCAACACAGATATCATCTGAAGGAATGGAAGAGCTAGCACGCCGAGGTAGAAAGAATGCATCCTTGGAAGCAGCATTGCAGCCTCGTTTCCCATCAGACTGACGTGAACAGGAATCCCCATGAACATCACAGTGGCTCCCTCAACAGCAAGCAAATGAAAGCTTACTTGGACACACTGCAGTAAGGGATGGACCGCGTACAGCACACTGAGGCTCTGAAGGGCACAGAGAGAATCTGAACATATGACACAATTAAAAAGCCTGTGTTGCTGGATGTATTGGATGGCCTGATACAGGATGAAGAGGTCTGGTGTAAATACTGAGCAGCGTTCCAGAAGCAGATACCAAAAATGGTCGGTGAAAATGATGAAGGCACACCCGACACCATGGTATGTCTTAGAGCTATCAGCATACATGAAGATGCTGTCACTAAGTTGCATGCGAAGTTCAAGAAACTTACTGTGATAGATCAAACCCAGAGCAGTTTCCTTAGCAAGGGAAATGAAGTCTAATACAAACACAGGCCACCACATGAAGCCAAGGCAATGAAGGGTTCACACCCATCGCGAACATCACAGGCAGCATGAAGTTAAGCTGCAGCAGCAACAGTCAAAAGTGAACACTTGGAGGTTACAGATAAGAAGGTGCACCCCAAACTGGCAATCAAGGGAGTCATTGAAAAAGGGGGCATAGGCTGTGTGGCCAGGCATGGAAGACAAATGGCATGTGTATCCACAGAAGAGGACATCATGCCAGTATGACAGTGGTTGTTCAGCAGCTTCTGCACTGGGCTAGTGTAAAAGGTACCAGTGGCCAAATATATTCCATGATAGTGCATTATGTTAAGAATGCGTAACATGGACAGACATGCACATTAAGAAATGCAACATCCATATACTGGTTTCAAACTGACATGGGATTGGTATAAATGGAGCAAGGTGGTCCAATCCACTTCCCAAGAAGTGCTACTTAGACATATAGGACACTGAGGGACCAAGTACAGCATATGGCCACATAAGATATGTAAGAGGACCAAGAAAGTCTCTTATCATCATGAGCCCCTGGAATTTCATAGTTTTAACAAACGTAAGAGCAACAGAATCAAGATGTAAAGATGGCAGAAGAAACCCACTGCACTGCCAGAAATGCATACAAATGATTTTGTCAGTGGAAAAGCGAAAACCATTGTTGGTGCTTGACGAGCAAAGCTGCTTAACACATTACTGAAGACGCCTCTCTCAGAGAAGAGTCCATGGAGCACTGCAATAGGTCGCAAGTATAGTTGGTCATATATCAGCTGGACCAACTCCTCAGTGGGGTGTGTTAAGGCAGATGCAGCTCAGTTGATTGAGAAGTTCAGCAAATAGGGAACATCTCAGACAGGTTTTTGAAGGGCCCAAAAAGGGGTGGTGGGTGTTACAGTCACCAAGCAGCAAACAGGGATGATACATCTGACTAATAAGCTGGTGTAAATCTGCACTGGTGGCAGCAAATGATGAAGGAATGGAGAGGTTACAGAGAGAAAAGATGAAATGGCTGGGTGTTCAATGAGATGGTTTAGCTAAGGACATCATCCCAAACGAGCAGCATGACTCCCCTACGAGATGGAATGCCACCTGCAGGGATAAGGCCAAAGCAGACTGGGAGGAAACGTGAGAGGTCAAAAAGGTTGTGAGGACACAATTTCGTTTCTTGGAGGCAGAAAACAAATGGACACTGTGATTCCAATAGCAGTCATAATTCCACCTTGTTGGATCTAATACCATGAACGTTCCATTGGAAAAAGAGTCATAATGTGGAATGGGGAGAAGGAAATGAACAAAGGGTAGTCACCTAGATGACTGCTGTGTGCCAGCCTTTGAAGACGCACCGCTACAAGGTACAGAGGCAGGAGGATCCTGTTCCTTAAAATATATGGAGGTGTCGACATTCCCCTGGGTCAGACTGCTGACACTAGAGCGGAAAAACGGTAGACTGTACGCACTGGCGAAACAGAGATCAGACTAGTGACAGTTATCACATGGCGACACCTTCGAATTGGATCTCTGAATTGGGAAAGGAGAAGACTGTCTGCCTTTGTTTGATTTCTTAGAGCCTTAATTGTCAGCAGATGAAGGCTCAGACATTTGTTGGTTGTAGGGACATACAAATTGTTCACAGGAGTGTTCCTTTTGTTCTTTCTGGTCTGCTGGTTGTGAAGCTCGTGATTTCACTGCTGGGGGCGAAGAATTGGTGGCTTGTTGCACAGCTGTAAGAGAAGGAGACGGGGATGCTACTGCGATACTGGGGAATTTCACAGCTGCAGTACTGAATTGGAGGTCACAAATCTGTATGGCCATATCCTCTGTGGTGCAAGGCATAGCAAGAAGAGTGCCGGATGGTAAAATGCAAGCTTTCGACTACCCAACAACTTGTCTTCACAGGGTAGGGTACTTTTCCTTCACCCGGATTCTCCTGAACAGCCCCCTCATCAACATATATGGAACAATCCTGGGAGGAGGTGGCGTGGTCATCATCACAATTGGTACAGCAGGATGAAGGAGGTGGGGAATCACCCTCACGAGCATCTCTACCACAAGTAACACACTTGGTTGCGTTTTAACAGGACATACGAGTGTCGTCGCAACATCGACACTGGTAGCAACACATCAGGTTTGGAATCTACGGTCCAAAGGTGATGACTTCACAGCCTGCATTAATCTTCAATGGAAGCACTGCTACATAAAATGTGAGAAAAAGAGCATGTAGGTACTAAGTTTGCATCAAACTTTTCATTACCCAACAGACTGCAGTGACGGCCTGATCAGAGAGATAATGTTGACTTCCCCATAGGATGATTATGTACACATAGAAGTCACAACACTACAAAATTTTAGTGAAATATGATAATACCTGCAGAGAATTGACACTTGGTGCATGAATTGCGGATTGGCAGATGACTCTCACCATAAACAAATGTAATGCATTGTACATAAATAGACCGAAAGACCCATCACTGAATTACACAATTACAGAAGCAGTGAAATACATAAAATATCTGGAAATATGAGTACGGAGTGATTTAAAGTGCAATGGCCACATAAAATCATCCACTGAAAGAATCTTCAGGAAGTATAGTCGGCCTGCAAAGAAGGCAGCTTACAAAATCCTGGTTCAGCCAACAGTTAAATATTGCCTGTTGATCTGGGATTGATACACAAAATGGAGAAGATCCAAGGAAGAGAACGTGTTTCATCACTGATTCATTCAGTAAGTGCCAAACTGCTGACAAAATTCCAGTGGCAGACATTAGAAGACATACAGTGTGCTGTACTGTTAAAATTTTGTGAGCACCTTTTGTAGAAGAGTCAACCAATACATTTCTTCCTCTGACCTCTATCTCACAAAGTCTCACGCGGAAGTTGACCAACAGCAGTTCTTTCCACAGAACATTCACAACTGGACTATGTAGTTGGGGAAGTGACAGTAATACACACATAAGATGGCTTGGGGAGAATACACATCATCTACATTACCACATAAGTGTGTGTGTGTGTGTGTGTGTGTGTGTGTGTGTGTGTGTGTGTGTGTGTGTGTGTGTGTGTGTGTGTGTGTGTGGTGGTGGGGGGGGGGGGGGGGTGGCGGCATTCCATATACCAATAATATCAAGGATAGACTAGTCATAATGTTTTTCCATTTTAGAAGGGGGAAAAAACATACCGATACATGTTGAGTCCACATGCACAGTCTCTTTATCCTGGGCAGCAAAGCATTTTTCATGGCAGGATAATCAATCAGCCCAGCAAATGTTGGTAACACTGAAAGACATAATTCTTGTATTTGTTGAACATTTGACTCTAATGCTCTATATATCATAGGCAGCACATCGTTTTTAATTTCTTCCGATGGCGTGAGGTAAAGAAGCAATTCCATTTTCTGCATAAAAATTAACAGGACCTGGAACAAAGTAAGTATACAATTTTATACTACACAAACTAGTATCTAAATTTAAATATACAACTTAACATCCCACCAGCATAAACTGCTTTTACATCTACTACTTGAATTTTTTTTCACTCCCAGCACAGCTGGGATTACCGATTTTAATTTTCAAGCTAGTTAAAGCTGTACACATTACAGAAGTAATTTCTCAGTAATTAAAATATCTATTAATGTAGACCACTAGTCACAAGGCCTTTGAAGGCACAATGGCACCGACCAGCCGCCGTGTCATCCTCAGCCTACAGGCATCACTGGATGCAGATATCGAGGGGCATGGGGTCAGCACAACACACTCCCGGCCGTACGCCAGGTTACGAGACCACAGCCAATACTTCTCAATCAAGTAGCTACTCAGTTTGCCTCATAAGGACTGAGTGCACCCCACTTGCCAACAGTGCTCGGCAGACCAGATGGTCATCCATCCAAGTGCCACCCTAGCCCGAAAGCACTTAACTTTGGTAATCTGACGGTATCCCAGTTACAATTGTGGCAAGGCCGTTGGCAATGAAGAACAAAAGGTAAATTTAACAATACGTGTTTTCGTTTTAAATTCTTAACCTTAGCAAATTAAGGAAACTACACATTATCCCCAGTTATATTAAGTGGGAAAGGCCACATAATAATACACTGCTCATATTCTAACTGCTACCATGGATGATTTAACCATTAATTGTTTCTACTGAGAAACCATACTACCTATCAACCAACCCTGCATAGAGCGATATGTAACTTTTTCCTTATTCAGTCTAACATTACTAGCTTAGATATAATATAGTTTCAATAACTGCATTAAAAATGTTCAAGACAGGTAACAGCAAGTTCTTCCATTGCCTATGCACAGCAGTACAACTTAACAGAATTATAAGCAAAGATTTGAACCTGGTATCCTGCCTTGATAAAGCAAATTTTTACCAACTGAGATACTCGAGCACAATTCAAAATCATCCACACAGCTTCAACTCTGCTGATAACTTTGATTAATACTTAGACAAAAGAGCATAAAACAGGAATGTGATCAGTGAGACCTACATTCTTTAATATGTATTCTCTCATGCAAATAAAGTGTTGTATTAGAAACACAGTGATTTTTGTTCATAATATTTGGACACAAACTTCTGTACTTCCTACACCACGTGTAACAAAGGAATTGGTTTCAGAAATTTATGATTTTGCACCACTACAGAAAGTTAATTTATAATTCAATACTGAAATCATGGTAACTTATCATGAGGGCACAATTTACATGAATGTTCAAACCTTGATTCATGAACATTACATTTCATTAACAAAAATTTTGCACTATGCATATAATTGGTGATGAATATAAGTATCCAATAACACAACTTTAACCCATCTGCATTATTAGTTTGAAGTAGTGAACCATCCAGTCTACTTTCACCCATACAACCTCTGATGGGTATCTGAGCAAATCACATACATACCCATCAGGCTAGCTCCAATTAAGCTCGAGTCATTACTTGGAAATAATGAAAAATAGTACCACTTTTGCAAACAATTTAAACTGCCCACTACAAAAAACAGACAGCTTTCTGGCGTAAACAATATATATATTTTTCTTTTTTCTGTTGAGGATTGGAAAGGATGAACTGTATTAACTATCACATTTATTTCTTTATTCACTCATCCACGGATCATATCACAATACACACACACACACACACACACACACACACACACACACACACACACACACACACACACACACAGAATATATGAAATTATTTAATAAGTATGAACAATAGCTTGATTATTTGAAATCATATTTTCTGATTTATTTTCGACTGTGAAGCATGCAATGCTGTGGTGCATAAGGCATGCAGTGCTGCGTTGTCTGTAGGATGATCAAATAAGGAAACGTTTCTAGGCACCCATTGATTGAGGGAGACAATGAGGAGACTGATCTGAACGTTTACAGTAAAAATGATTTTGATATTAAAATGGAATGAAATTAGGTAAACTATAAAGTAAATTAGATAAAGACAATGAAGATACACACACTATATGTACGTAAGAACAGATACATGTTATGAGACTGATATTGATTGGAAAAAAAAAAAAAAAAAAAGATGTGTGTGCTTTGGTAGTTTAGTTTTTGAATCTCTGTGTGTCAATTTAATTTTCAATGGGCACAGTTCTGGCATTTTCATTTGTGTACGAAAGTAAACCGATTTTGCGACATTTTACAAGTTCCTAACTAGGAGCAAATTATTTAGTCTCACCTAGGAACTATGGTAGTTGAGTTTTTGAATCAACGCATGTAAATCAAATTTATTAGACACAGCATATTCGTCATTGTCTACAGTAAAGTACTGCAGTGTTTGTTGATAATCATCCACTTGCCTGTGTTGTGTAGTTTTCCACCATTTTCAGTATGGACAGGGACTGCGATTGCTGTGTGCGGATATGAGCTAAGTTTCCGACACTTAACTCTCAGCTCCAGGCTATGCTGGCTTCGATTACATGACTAAGCTGCAGTGGACGGGCATCACTGTTGTGGGCTGGCTGTGGGGATCCGATGAATGTCCAGCATGAGCCACGAGTCTGCCAATCGGTCCTCACCAGTTGCCAGCCCAGTTACTGAGATTGACACCTCACCCGTGGTCGATTGGGGGGGGGGGGGGGTCGCCTTGGGGCGTGGCAGGGTGCGAAAGACTTCTCACGGGCCCGCACATAAGGCACTGTCTGTGGCTGACACTGTCCTCAGCAAGATGCAGTTGCTTGTCTGGTTTCAGAGGAAACCTCTCAGCCTGCAAGATCCGGGTAGTCGTAGATGGTGAGATTATTTGTAATTGGGAGCTCCAATGTTAAGCACGTTATGGGGTTCCTTGGGGACACGGCTGCCATGGAGGGGAACAAAGCCATTGTGCACTCCATGTGCATACCAGGTAGAGTCATTCCAGATTTGGAACAGGTCCTTCTGGATACCATGAAGAACACAGGGTGTAGTCGTCTGCAGATAGTGGCTCAAATCAGTATCAATAATTTGTGTCTTTTTCAATCAGAAAAGATTCTCTCTGGTTTCAAGTGGCTACCTGAAGTGGTAAAGACTGCTAGTCTCACTTGCGAAAGGAAAGCAGAGCTCACCATTTGCAGCATAGACGACAGGATCGATTGCATACTCTGGTAGAAGAAGAGCATCTGAATCAGATACTCATAAAATTCTGCGACCATGTAGGCTGCAGATTCCTCGACTTACACCATAGGGTGGGGGTTCAGATTCCGTTAAATAGATCAGGAGTCCATTACACTCAGGAGGTGGTTACACTGGATAATAGGGGCTGTGCAGTGTGGACTGGGCAGTTTTTTAGGTTAGAGGTTCTTGGGGAAACACAATAGGGGCATCAGTTTCAAAGGGTGCAAGTCGCAAACAGGAAGAATGGACACCTAGAAACCAGTGGGATAACAGTTGTAAGTTGTTGTAGCTGTGTTGGAAAGTACCAGAACTCCAAGCACTAATAGAAAGTATTGACATTCAAATCATTATAGGTACTCGAACCTGGATAAAACCTTACGGTGGTCTGAAAGGATAAGTTAAAATACAGGTAGTAGTGGCATGTTTGTTGCTGTTAGCAGTAGTTTCTCTTGTAGTGAAATTGAGGTAGATGGTTCCTGTGAGTTATTAGGGGTAGAAGTCATTCTTGGCAACCAGAATAAAATAATATGGGATACTTTTACCGACCTCCCAACTCAGATGATAATTGCTGAAAGGTTCAAAGAAAACTTGAGTCTAATTTCAAACACATACCCATCTCATACAATTGTGTTGGTGAATGTTATAAGGGCAGTAGTCTACGCTTATTTGATTTACATTTCTTTGTATTTTTGGTTTCAAATGGGCAGTTGCATTGTTTCATCATGAAAGGACCGTTGTCTGCCACTTTCTGGAGGTGCAGTGGTGACTGACAAGAATGAGTTTCTGAGGTTAGCAAATTGAAAGGGCAGTAGTATCGACAATGGCCCTTTTAACATGTGAGAGACAACATGATTATTTTTACATATACGACAAGGGAACAGTCAAAAAGCCTCAAATGAAGTATTCTCTTTCTTGATGCACTTTATTGGTCAGATTCCCCAAAACTTAACTTTATCTATATTCATATGACTGTTTCGACCAAAACAAAATAAATGATTTGGTTCACCTACATCTTGCTTTATCAGATATGATTCACTTCCAAAAAATCATTCAATTGTTTCCTTTCTGTGGCCACTGTTTTCTACCCGGCGCTCATAATTTCTCCACAGTAAAGAGAAAAATGAGGAAGTGGACAGAATTTTTTCATTCTGCAAGATGAATGAATTGATTTACAGCAGCAGCCAACCAATTAAATCTAGGTCACCGAGGTTCATGACTGTTTGATCATAAAAGATTATGGACAAGGAAACTGGTACGCACCTTCAACAAAAATATAGTATTTCTGTGGAAACGCAGAAAAATCCTAGATCTGCGCACATGAAACTTTCAATCTTGTTATTTTCTCATTTCATGGGCAGATCTGTCTCACAAGGTGGTACTGAAGCTCATCAATCCACAAATTCGGAGGAAAATCACATCTTCATCCTTTCCAAGAAGTCTCCCTGGGACCACATCGATCATCTACCTATGTGTGCAGCATACCCCACAGGAAAGGTCCCGATAAACCCAAGAAAACTTGAAGATTTCAAAAAGACTTCCGGAGTACATCCCAGCGGAAGCCAGCGAATTGTTTAAAGAATACGCCTTCCGATGGCCCCAGAATGAGTACTGGCCCTTTAATGTTCACCTTTCAGTTTCACTTGATTGTGGCTTCAATTTAACCTCAATATGTTGCTGAAAATACATGTTTAAATCCGGAGGTATGCATAAAACAGTATCCAAAATTGTGCTAAGCACAATATCTGTAAATTATTTTGAGCAATTAGTTCATGAGACCACTCGAATAGAAAGCAGCTGTGAAAACACACTTGACATCTTAGCAACAAATAATCCTGAGTTGTTAATGAGCATCAAAACAGATTAGTGAACACAGGGTTGTCATGGCGAGACTAAATACCAAAAGTAAATGAAAAATATATTATTCAAAAACGCAGATACAAATATGCTTGAGACTCTACTGAGAGAAAATCTCTCCATCTTCCAAATTAACAATGTAAGTGATGATCACATACAGCTTCAATTCAAAGAAATAGTATCGACAGAAACTGAGAGATTTATAAATTAAAAAGTGATGGACCTGATACCCCATGGTACAAAAAAAAAAGGTCAGAAAACAGTTCCAGAAACAACGAAAAAAGCTTAACAAATGCAAAAGAATCCAAGCTCCCCAAGATTGGCAGTCTTTCACAGAAGCTCGAAATGTACATGGAGTTCAATGTGAGATGCTTATAATAGTTTCCACAATGAAACTTTGCCTCAAAACCTGGTAGAAAACCCAAAGAAATTCTGTTGTACATACACTGATCAGCCGTAACATTAAGACCACCTACTTAACAGCTGGTATGTCCATCTTCGGCACAGATAACAGCAGCAACGCATCATGGCGTGGAAGCAATGAGGCCTTGGTAGGTCACTGTCATCGTCGTCTTCAGTCTGAAGACTGGTCTGATGCAGCACTCCACCCTACTCTTCCTGAGCGAGCCTCTTCATCTGTGAATAACCATTGCAATCCACATTCTTCCAAATCTGCTTACAGTATTCATTACTTGGACCCCTCTCCTCTATGATTTTTTACCCCCACCCACCCCCCCACGCTTACCTCCAAAACTAAGATGGTGATCAGAATGTGTCCTATCAACTGATCGCTTCCTTTGGTCAAGTTGTGCCACAAGTTTTTTTGTCTCTCCAATTCTATTCAGTACCTCACCAACAGTTACATGACCTACCCACCTAGCCTTCAACATTCTTCTGTAGCACCATGCTTCAAAAGCTTGTGTAAACTGTTTATCATCCCTGTTTAACTCCAGACAAATACCTTCAGAAAAGACTTCCCAATCCTTAAGTCTATATTCAGTGTTAACAAATTTCTCTTCTTCAGAAACACTTTTCTTGCCATTACCAGTCCACATTTAATATCATCCCTAATTCAGCCATAGTCAGTTATTTTACTGCCCAAATAACAAAACCCATCTACTACTTAGTGTCTAATTCCCTCAGCATCACTTGATTTAATGTGGTTACATTCCTTTATCCTCTCACTGATGTCCATCTCATATCCTCCTTGCAAGACAATGTCCATTCCATTCAACTGCTCTTCAAAGACCTTTGCTGTCTCTGACAGAATTATGTCATCGGCAGACCTCAAAGTTTTCTCTGAACTTTAACTTCAACTCCAAATGTTTCTTTGATTTCCTTTACAGCTTTTTCAATGCACAGATTGAATAACATCAGGGATAGGCTACAAGCCTGTCTCCTACATTCTCAACCACTGCTTCGCTTTCATGCCCCTCAACTCTTATTACTGCCATCTGGTTTCTGTACAAGTTGTAAATAGCCCTCCACTCCCTGTATTTTACCCCTGCTACCTTCAGAATTTCTAAGAGTATTCCAGACAACATTGTCAAAAGCTTTCTCTAAGTCCACAAATGCTATGAAGGTAGGTTTGCCTTCCCTTAACTTATCGCAGGATCAATATTGCCCAACATGGTCATACATTTCTCCATAATTCTAACCGATCTTCCCCAAGGTCATCATCTACCAGTTCTTCCATTCTTCTGTAAAGAATTTGTGTTAGTATTTTGCAACCATTACTTATTAAACAGATATATCAGTAATTTTCACACTTGTCAGCACCTGCTTTCTTTGGAATTGGAATTATTATGTTGTTCTTGAAAATTTTTGGTATTTTGCCTATCCCATACATCTTGCACATGAGATTGAAGAGTTTGTCACAGCTGGCTCTTCTAAGGCTATCAGTAGTTCTGACAGAATATCTTCTACTCTCGGGCCATTGTTTCGATTTAGGTCTTTCAGAGCTCTGTCAAATTCTTCTCACAGTATCATACCTCCCATCTCATCTTCATCTATGTCCATTTCCCTTTCTATATTGTCTCCAAGTTAATCTCCCTCTAACCTACATGCCCAATTAAGGGGTCTGACATTCCACGCTCCAACCCGTAGAACGCCAGCTTTTTTTTATCCTGATGACAATATCCTCCTGAGTAGTCACCACTTGGAGATCTGAATGGGGGAACTAGTTTACCTCTGGAATGTTTCACCCACAAGGACACCATCATTTAACTATACAGCAGAGCTGCATGCCCTCAGGAAAAATTATGGCTGTATGTTCCCCTCGCTTTCAGCCGTTTGCAGTACCAGCACAGCAAAGCCATTTTGGGTTGATGTTACATGGCCACATCAGTCAATAATCCAGATTGTTGCCCCTGCAACTACTGAAAAGGCCACTGCCCTCCTTCAGAAACTGAATGTTTGTCTGGCCTCTCAACAGACACCCCTCCATTGTGGTTGCACATACTGTACGGCTATCTGTGTCACTGAGGCACGCAAGCCATCCCACCGACAGCAAGGTCTATGGTTCACCTAATTCCCCTAAATTCCAGGGAAGGAGGCAATGGGCTCTGATGCCATGCTGAATTACATTCCAGATGTGTTCCATCTAGTTCAGATCTGTGAAGTTGGAGGGCCAGCACATCAATTGGAACTCGCAATTGTGTACCTCAAACACTCCATCACACTCCTGGCCTTGTGACAAGGCACACTATCTTGTTGAAAAAATACCACTGCTGTCGGGAACATAATCATCAAGAAGGGGTGTGCATGGTCTACAACCAGTGTACAATACTCTTGACAATCATGGTGCTTCGCACGAGTTCCACTGAGCCCATAGATGCCCATGTGAATATTCTCCAGAGCGTAATGGAGTTGCCACCAACTTGTCTCCGTACCACAATACAGGAGTCACGGAGCTGTTCTCCGGACAACGGATTCGTACCCTACCATCGACATGATGATGAAGGTTTCAGGATTCATCAGATGATGCAACAATCTGCCACAGTGCCAACCGCCAGTGCTGATGGTCATATGCCCAATTCAGTTGTAGTTCCCAATGTTGTGGCGTTAACATTGGCACATGGATGGGTCATCAGTTGCAGAGATCCATCATTAGCAGTGTTTGGTGCACTGTGTGTTCACACACACTTTTACTCTGCGCAGCATTGAAGTCTGATGTTAGCTCTACCGCAGATCACCACCTGTCCCATTTTACCAGTCTGTCAAGCCTATGACACCTGACACCTGTAATGAGGGGTGTCCACCCAACCCCGTGAGGTCTGGATGTGGTTTCACCTTGGTTTCGTAAAGTGTTGATGACACTCACCCCAGCACTACTCGAACACCCAACAAGTTGTTTCCAAAATGTTCATGCCAAGCCTCTGGGCCAACACAATCTGCCCTCAGCCAAACTCAGATAGATTGTGTGCCTTCCCCATTCTACACACAGGGGGGGGGGGGGGGGGGGGGGGGGGGGGGAAGGGTTGTAGTAGTAGTAGTAGTAGTAGTAGTAGTAGTAATCATTCCTCACCAGGTGATGCTGCTATCAGCTGGACGGGTTTATATTGGTAGTAGGTCAGTGGTCACAATGTTCTGTCTGACGACTGTAAAGTATGGTGGTGGCAAGACACAATCAATGTCATCTCTGAGTGATAGCAATGAAAATACTATAGATGACAGTGCTGCTAAAGCAGAGTTACTGAACACAGCCTTCCAAAATTCCTCCTCCAAACAAGACGACGTAAATATTCTAGAATTTGAATCAAGAACAGCTGCCAACAAGAGTAATTTAGAAGTAGATATCCTCGGAGTAGTGAAGCAATTTAAATCACTTAACAAAAGCAAGTCTTCCAGTCCATATTGTACACCAATTAGGTTCCTTCCAGAGTATGCTGCTGCAATAGCTCTATACTTAACAGTCGTATACAACCATTCGCTCGATGAAAGATCCGTATCCAAACACTGGAAAGTTGCGCAGGTCACACCAATACTCAAGAAATGCCATACGAGTAATCCATTAAATTACAGGCCCATATCATCAATGTCAATATGCAATTTTTGAACATATATTGCGTTCAGACATTATGAATTACCTGGAGGAGAACGGTCTATTGGCAGAAAGCCAATACAGATTTAGAAAACATCATTCTTGTGAAACACAACTAACTCTTTACTCGTGCTAACTACTACTGACAAGGGATTTCAAATTGATTTCATATTTCTAGATTTTCAGAAGGCTTTTGGCACCATGGTTCACAAGTGGCTTTTAATCAAATAGCATGCTTATGGAATTTTGTCTCAGTTACACAACTGGATTTATGATTTCCTATCAGACAGTTCACAGTTCATAGTAACTGATGGAAAGTCACTCACTAAAACAGAAGTCATTTCTGGCATTCCCCAAGGTAGTGTTCTAGGCCCTCTGCCGCTCCGTATCTAGGTAAATGATTTTGGCGACAGTCAGAACAGCCGTCGTGGGTTGTTTGCAGATGACACTGTCATTTATCGTCTAGTAAAGTCAGCCCAAGATCAACACAAGTGGCAAAACAATTTAGACAAGCTATCTGTTTGGTGGAAAAATTTCCAATTGACCCTGGCTGATAAAACAGTGAGGTCATCCACATGAGTGCTAACAGGAATCTGTTAAACCTCAGTTACACGATAAATCAGTCAAATCTAAAGGCTGTAAATTCAACTAAATATCTAGTAATTACAATTAACAACAACTTAAATTGGAAAGAACACATAGCAAATGTTGTCATGAAGGTGAACCAAAGACTGCATTTTATTGGCAGAACACTTAGAAGATGCAAATTATCTACAAAAGGGACTACCTACACTATGCTTGTCCATCCTCTTTTGGAGTATTGCTGCATGGTGTGGGATCCTTACCCAATAGAATTAACAAAGGACATTGATAGATTAGATTAGATTAATACTTGTTCCATAGATCATGAATACGACACTTCATAATGATGTGGAACGTGTCAGGTTAATGAAAGATGTCTGTACACGATATTACATTACATGAAATATTAGTTCCCCCCCCCCCCCCCCCCCCTCCCTTAATTTATATCTAAAAATTCAGCCAATGAGTAGAAGGAGTTGTCATCTAGAAATTCTTGTAATTTATTTTTAAATGTTGGTTGACTATCTGTCAGGCTTTTGATGCTGTTTGGTAGGTGACCAAAGACTTTTGTGGCAGCATAATTTACCCCTTTCTGTGCCAAAGTCAGATTTAACCCTGCATAGTGAAGATCATCCTTTCTCCTGGTGTTATTGCTATGCACACTGCTATTACTTTTGAACTGGGTTGGATTATTAACAACAAATTTCATATGTGAATATATATACTGTGAGGTTACTGTGAGGATCCCTAGATCCTTAAATAGATGTCTGCAGGATGGCCGTAGGTGGGCTCCAGCAATTATTCTGATTACAAGTTTTTGAGCAATGAATACTTTTCTACTCAACGATGAATTACCCCAGAATATGATGCCATACGAAAGCAGTGAATGAAAGTAGGCATAGTAAGCTAATTTACTGAGATTCTTGTCACCAAAATTTGCAATAACCCTAATATCATACGTAGCTGAACTCAGATGTTACAGCAGACCATCAATGTGTTGCTTCCAGTTTAACCTCTCATCAATGGCCACACCTAAAATTTTTGAAAATTCTACCTTAGCTACAGACTTCTGTTCAAATTCTATATTTATTACTGGAGTTGTGCCATTTACTGTACGGAACTGTATATACTGTGTTTTATCAAAATTTAAAGAGAGTCCGTTTGCTGAGAACCACTTAATAATTTTGTGAAAAACATCATTTACAATTACATCACTTAGTTCTTGGTTTTTGGATGTTATTACTATACTTGATATCATCAGCAAAAAGAACTAACTTTGCATCTTCATCAATGTGGAATGGTAAGTCATTAATGTATATCAAGAACAGCAAAGGACCCAAGACCAAATCCTGTGGGACCCCGTACCTGATAGCCCCCCAGTTTGAGGAATCATCTGTTGTTTTACATTACATGAACCACTTATTTCAACTTTCTGCATTCTTCCAGTTAAGTACGAATTAAACCATTATAGTCTGAAGAATGGCAACATGTCTTATTATCGAGATATGGGATAGTGTCACGGACATGATACAGGATTTGGGGTGGACATCATGAATGCAAAAATATTATCTTGACACCAACCTACATAGGGATAAACGATCATCATAATTGTGAAGGTAGTTTGATCGACCCTCCGCAAGGCACTTAATTGTGATCTGCAGTGTAGCCATGTAGATGTAGATGTAGATGTAGATGATGTGGAAAAGCCAGCCACGGAAGGTAAATAGAATAGCTCACAGTTGGCTTTTGTAGTAATGTCTAGGTCACCTTGTATCTGCCTACACTCACTCTACTTTGACATCTTACAATGCAGCACAGCATCATCAGCAAACGACAACAGATTGCTGGGCACCCTGTCCACCAAATCATTTGTGTAGAAAGTTAACAACAGCAGTCCTGCCACACTTCCCTAGGGTGCCTGACGATACCCTTGTCTCACCATCAAGGACAATGAATTTTTTCCTATTAAGAAGTCTTTGAACCACTCAGATATCTGTTAACTTACTCCATATGCTCATACCTTCATTAACAGCCTGCAATGGGGCACCGTGTCAAATGCTTTCCAGAAATCTGGAAATGTGGAATCTGCCTGTTGCCCTTCATCCATAGTTCTCACTACATCATGTGAAAAATGGGCACGCTGAGGTTCATTGAGCAATGCTTTCTAAAATGATGCCAACTCAAACACATAAGCTTCTCAGTCTCAAGTTTATTATATCCGAACTGAGAATATGTTCAAGGATTTTGCAGCAAACAGAAGTTAGTGATATTTATCTGTAATTTTGTGGGTCCATTCTTTTACCTTTTTTATATATTGGAGTCACCTGTGCTTTTGTCCATTTGCTTGGGACTTTGTGCTGGGCGAAAGACTCGTGATAAATGCGAGCTAGGTAAGTGGCTAATGCCATAGAGTACTCTTTGTAAAACTGAACTGGGACCTCATCTGGACCTGATGATTTATTTGTTTTTAAACCCTTCCATTGTTTCTCTATGCCAGGTATGCTTATTACTATGTCGTCTATACGGGAGTCTGTCCAATGGTCATATGATGGAATGTTTGTATGATTCTCCTGTATGTGCATAAAATCTGCCTCAATCAGCTGAGGTGCAGGTAACTTCAGGCAGACATAGTGGGAACGATCAAAACGTTGGTGGCCTTATGGTGGTTGAAATAGTAAGTGCAAACATCCTGTATTGGACCATATACAAATGATAATACCAATAAACTTTTTAACTCAACTCAATTAAATAATTAATAGTGTTTATGCCATTCTCCATTTAGATCTCCAAATGGCCTATAACTAAGTACAAGAGCTAGTGGAAAGAACAATGGAATCTCGATTAATTAGTAGTGGAGTTAATTTTGTTTGAAGTCCAATTAGCCACAAAAGACCAGCTGAGACTGACTGTTACAAGATGACACACAGGGAACTCTTACGTAACAAATTAACACACACTGCAGGAACAATTCACATAAAATGAAAGCAAGCCAAAAAACACAAAAGCCCAGACAAGAAGTACTACCAACATGTTGTGTATTTGGTAAAACCTGTATTCACTGAGCCAAAAATTCAAATATGATGGCTGACACCAATTACTCTGGCACAGATTGTGCACATGCACTTCTGACAATCGCCTGTTAACGGTCAGGAGTGCATGTGTAATTTATCTAAGCTTTTTAAGAGTTTGTCAAAATCTGATTAGGTTGTATTTAACATGTTGCCATTTCTACATTTGATACATGAAAGTGTCTTCTATCAGAAATACGCATTTTTAAACAAACATATGTTATCAATTTGTCTTCATGTAGATGATTGTTGAAACAACAACAATGTTTTTCTATAAATATCTCAGGATTGTTACCAGTTATCTACATAAATTCTTAATTTTTTATGAGAAGAGTTTGATATATTTAATGAAATATTTAAAACTTAAAGACTACTTTACAGTAGCTGTTTATCTATAAAGTTTGGTAAAATCAAGTTACCGCGAGTTAATAATGTATCTGGTCCTGCTCTGAATGTTACTAACAAGGAAAGCTATTTCTGTTTTATTCATCAACAGTTCTTTCACTAGGCAAATTCACAGAGAACTGTTTCAATCTCTACAATAGTAACCGTGTCTGGATGGCATGATGGAAGACTTTTCGAATCTTAGTGAAAATCGGTGACACTGCTTTCATCTGATAGCTAGCTGCTGCTGTAAATTCACGTGCTGTATGAAGAACTTTATGAACATTAACTTACAATTACAAATCCCTTGCCACATGGATCATCGAGTAATACCACATGCATCCCAGAGGTATTGTTAAGTCAATCGATATAATCTCAAGTATGTTGTTTGAGGTCACTAGGCATGGCATGAAGTGATATGTCTACTGGCGACAAGTCATGTGATTAAACAACAGTGACAGATTTAAGGACTGCCACAAACAGCCTCAGGCTAATTTTTCACACACTGTTGATATATACTTCATGCCCTCTGATGGACTTATTTAAAGCTATTGTCTGGACATTTGGTTGGCTTTCATTATTCCCTACCATTGAAATTTGGTTTGTACACTAACATGTTGATTTCCGTAATGTGATGCTGTCACCATTCTGCATTCGACTGTATTTTCTGCCTTCCGCGAATGCAGAGACAGCGCTGCATGCAGCTGAGAGGAGTTCGTATTCAACTGCTTGACTAATGTTTGAGTTGTGAAGTACGATCAGGATAATGAGGATCTGTGAATGAGGGTGCTGACAGCAAGGCTATCAGTGCACTTTCGTGAATAATATGCAGATGAGCATTTTGAAAATCTAATAAAAAGTAACAATAAATTGGAAAATCAAGTAGCATTCATATACAAGAATTGAAGAGACAACCCTGATATGGTGCGCATCAGTAAAGCCCTCAATAAAATTCAGACAAAACATAACAGAATAACTAGATAAAAACAATGATAAATACCAGTACATACAGGGTTAAATGGGGACAGGTGACTGTTGCTGGATAACTACTTAGAAATAATGGGTGACTGATCCACTCTGTGACACCTTAAAATGTCACACCCAATATTTTGGAACGAGCTCCAGGTACCACGCAAAATCTTAAAACATGAGCCACACTCGCTCAGTAACAGTTAAACCAGAAGGCAGGTCCTGTGGGAGACTCAGATCAGCCTTCAGGTCATCATATGAAACACGCTCAACACAATATGTCGTATCTACAGGTGTCCCACACCTGTGATACACCGATAGTTCCTCGTGGCATAAGAGAAAGCCACGTGTCACGGGCAATGTCGCTGTCTAAGCCATGTAAGGGCTACTTCTTCAGCTTCTTGTGGTCAGAAAGAGGTACATCACATGGTTGCACTTAAGATTTTACAAAAGAACCACTACAAAAACACAGATGGATATCAGCAGTATATGTGCTAAAGCATTCAACAGCAATTTACGTGAAACTGGTAAGAAAATTGCAGGGCAAATGAAAATTGAATTAAACAGATTGTCAAAGTCTTTGATAGTAACAGACATGAAAATATATAATTATTAACACAAAACAGGAAGAGACTGGCAACTACAGCAGTCAAATTAAAATAGTGATAAAGGAGAAATCATTGCAGATCAGTGGGTGCTTGTTTCTCTCACTTCTGCAACCCTTTTATTTATTGCCAACAACTTCTAATTTGAATCTCTTCTACCTCCAGTTTTTCTTTGTTGCTTAAATTCTCAAAGACAGCCTCGTGCTTTGTCAGTACTGGCTAGTATATTCCAAACTAATTTCCTTTACTGCAATAATAAATGACAGCTGCACCATAAGAGCAGTGTTAACACCTCATCAAAATTCTGTGCTGGATAACAATCACAGATTCACTATATTACTCTCTCTGTCAATGTGGATTTGACAGGAAACTCTTTTTTAACATTCTTTTGCTCATTGTTGGCTACATTCATCAGGAGTAGCACAGCATGCCAATAGAAAGGCAGTAGCAAAGTAAGTACACAGAGCACACTGATATATTTAGTGGAAGTGTTTCTTTCTAAAGTTAAGGTCTTCAGATTGCATGAGGAGTTATCCAGTTACTCAAGACGACAATTTCTATAATACCTCTATCTTACCTGCACGATCCAATAGATCACTATATAACAGTTACATTTTGCAGATTATTACTCCATAAAGTCTGTAGCACAACCAACCAGTTATTCACTATCGACTCAACAGTCTTGCCCTAGCAACAGGTATTTTCATCTGAAAACTGAGGGGTGCAGCAAAAAGAAGAAAATTCCTTCTCTTAGCACTGCCTATTATCATAAAGATGAAAATGTTCTCACAAAATGAGACAGGAAACAAGTATGTTAAATTTTGAAGAAAATGGAATAAACTGCTGTTTAAAATTAATTTTATTGAGTCACTATCAGCTATTAAAAACAGATGAAGATCCACTAAAAAATTACAACAAATTCTTTCTTTTACTGTAATACATTCAGTCACCTTCAAACGACAGCCAACAGTAGATTTATTTGTATTTACACCGTCACAGATCTGTCCGTGAATACCATCTCTTTATAAAATAATATCAGAAAGGATTAATCAGACATTAAAAGAAAACCATGTGCAAGCTTACCTGGATAGGTTCCTGGATTTTCATGACAGGTTTCAAATGAGGTAACACAAAAGTTATATATTCTTCCTTGGAACACCGGTCCGTGATCAGTAACACATTTGGTAACACAAAAGGCACCATGGGAGGATTGACAAATTCTTTGATCAAGCATGGTAGTATCCTGAAATATATCAAGTTAATAATTATAGCCATGTCCGTCTGTTTACCATCACATGGGGGGGAGGGGGTGTGGGGAAGAGAGAGAGAGAGAGAGAGAGAGAGAGAGAGAGAGAGAGAGAGAGAGAGAGAGAGAGAGAGAGAGAGAGAGAGAACTGTTGTAGAAGTAAGGAAAGAAAGAAAGAGTGTCATTAAATCCTAATTATACGAAATAAGTGTGCACAGGTGCAGATGCTAGAAACCATTGATGACATTGCTAATTATGATTAGAAACCATTGATGACATTGCTAATTATGATTAAAAACCATTTCCAACAATTCCACACTGTGCACTGCACAGTGTATCAAACCTGTACACCTACCTGTTGCTGGCAATACTTGTCCATCTGGTAGGCACCTATGCCTCATAAAATTTCTTCACACAGGTTCCCCCACAACACTGCACGATTAGTATCCTGGAGGACACATTAACTGGAAAGACAATGGCTTCACTACAGGTACAGTGTTGCAAGTGAGATGTATTCCATTATTCTTGGGAGAGAATATGTTAAGCCCACTACGAGTGATAGCTTACAAATGTGTTCTGAGATGGGTAGTCTCTGGGTCATTTTACAGGAAAGGAAAGAAGCCAGTGGCAAATAGTAGCTTTAAGTAACTATAAGAGAGGACCTGAAGTGGCTCAAACAGAAGAACAATGTCCATAAAAGTCTTGTGATCACAATAACGTTTCAGATACAGAAGACATATTCAATAGAAATCATTCAAAGTAGAGTGGAGAAATTTATGTATGAATATTTGGAAGCCCAACATAACGGAAAGTGAAATGAATGAATATTAAACATTCTGCTGACAAGAAGGTCATTCATTACTGAGTAGTAGAGATCAGAAATGGAATGGGTATGCCCAGTGTTGAAGGTTGCATACATTGGAAATTGAGGTGGTGGTGGTGGTGGTGGTGGTGGTGCTGCTGCTGCAGTCTAGGCTGGCTTCTCTCTTTCCCTTTCCCACTATAGTTTCATAAGTATGATGAGTCTGAGTACAGTGATGATGTCTGATGATGGTTTTTTGTGGGGCACTCAACTGCGCGGCTATCAGAACCCGTACTTAGTCCCAACACAGTCCAGTTTTTACACAGTCCAACTGAGCCACAGTCACAAATGATGATGATGATGATGATGATGATGAGGATGAGGATGAGGATGAGGATGAGGATGATGATGATGATGATGATGAGGATGAGGATGATGATGAGGATGAGGATGATGATGATGATGATGATGAGGATGAGGATGATGATGATGATGATGATGATGATGATGAGGATGATGATGAGGATGAGGATGAGGATGAGGATGAGGATGAGGATGAGGATGAGGATGAGGATGAGGATGAGGGGGGGGGGGGACACAAACACCCAGTCTCCGGGCAGAGAAAATCCCCAACCCCGCTGGTAATCTAACCCAGGACCCCATGATCCAGAAGCAGCAACACTAGCCACTAGACCACGAGCTGTGGACATCTGAGTATGTTTGCATTGCAGTCACTTTCTACTCATCAACGCGTTACCTCCCACTGAAGCATGCAGGACTGTAAGACCAGCTGTGAATGCATGATTTGCTGTGTTGTGTAACAATGACAGGACAAAAATGACTGACGCTTGGGATTTGACAGCCTCTAATGAAGTTATGTTTCGTGAGACTGTAGAGGATGTGACACAAAAATTAAGTGATGGAGTTTACATAACTGAAAATGAGCTGTAGAAGAGAAACATCAGCACTTGGAAACCGTGCAAAGTTTGTATAGTGCAAACCAAATGGCTGTATTCTTGTTTATTCTACTTCCATTATGAGAAAACATTTGTGCTCCATCACATGAAAATCACACAGAACAATGTCAATGTTGTTTCCCTGCAACTACAAAGCAAGGTATTTATGATTTGGTAGCACTTGTGTACTGCACAGATATTAAAATTGTTCCGTACAGTTCATGGCTTCAGTTTCAAAAGGTAGCCCAAGCATGTGTAACTGTAGAAGGTTGATGAGGAGACTGTATCTCATTTGACTATAGTTAAAAAAATTAAGTAACTTCCATAGTACACACACAATTAAAAAGGTGCTACTTCCATGAGTTATTGGTGCTACTACTGATAAAGAACCTCTTTCCAAAGTGGTATGTGAATGGAGGATACACTTAACAACTTACACTACAAGGAGTGCATTTACTGTTAATGCAATGTGACAGAGAACACAATACTACTTACCAGCCTATTTCCTGATGAGGAAAACACAGCAGTTAATATTTTATCAGAGTTTGTTCACTGTTTTGAGTCCTTGAAAATTTGAGTATTTAATGAAGTCAGCACCTTTTGTAACACATCAAGGATCCGATACAGTGGCACTCACAAAAGACTTCACTAGACTTCCTTGCCCTTGTCATTGTCTTAGTACCTTGCTCAAATATACCTTTAAATCAGAGCTTTTAGCATTGCAGCCAGAACTAACACATGTAGGAGAGAGAATAAATTCATGTAAAGTGCTAGTGGAACATTGTAACTACATTCGTCTTTCACAGAGACTCTCAAAACCATTCAAATAATAGGATGAATTACAATGGAACACTTCGTTAGACATGTTGGTTTCAGTATATGATACTCTGATCACGGTTATGGAGTTGCTCCCACAAAAACAGCCAAAAAGACTTCACAATATAGACGAGCAGATCCTAAGTGATCTTGTCATGTTCCTTGAACCATTCAAAGAAGCTAGTAGTAATGAACAAGAACAACAGAACTATCCAGTTCTCTATTTCCATTTGGTACTTCTCTGGCAGTGTAAATTTCTGGGTGAGTACTTGAGTCCTAATGAAATAGATGGTGATGGTACAACAATCCTGAAATTAAAATGCAGAAGTTACAAGGACAGAAGGCAAGTGCACTTTTACCATGAGATCGCAACATTTGTGTGTCCATATCATGATCTTTTGATACTAAAAACTGTACACAGAAATTATGTCTTCAAAGAGGTTGGTGTTCTGTGTGAATATTTCAGGTGTGTGAAGAACTATATGCGCCAATTATTCTATGCTCATGGAAGATGATTATGAGCAGATGTTGCTACAAATTGCGACCTCCAATCTTTCTGATTACTCGTGGTTCACATGAAAGCATATGATACCCAATGACACTGTCACATTCGTTGAAGTTCCCGAGGTATGCGAGAAGTCTGAACTACATAGACAAACACCGCAAAGTATCACTGAAAGCTCTCAATTGATGCTACTGAAAAATGTGCAGATGTGGAAATCAGTATTCTTGGGTAATGGAAAGAACATGAAAAGACAGACAGCTCCGGTACATGTAGCTAATACTGTATATTTCTGCCTCAAGTGGTTCTAGTAAGAACAACTTCAGTGCTGCAGGTTTGATTCTTACAGAGAATTGACTGTCTGCGCCCTTATACTGTCATCTACTTCCTCTTCTCTACCTTCAATACTGTATTCAGGTTTGTTTTCTTGTATACAGCCTCTAATTTTTCCTTTGTGTTTCTGCCTTCCTTCTTTTTTCAGTACAATCTTGTCATCTGAGATCTCTATATGCACACAGCTGCTTCTGTTTTTGCTAAACGTGTCTCCAATTTTCCTGTGGGCAACATCCTCTAGATACTTGCATTTCTCATCTAGTGACTCTTGCTTTACCATGCTGCACATCCTATCAATCTCATTTTTAGACATCTTTATTCCCTTAAGCTTGCTTCAGTTGCTGAATTTTTATGTGAGG
Source organism: Schistocerca gregaria (assembly GCF_023897955.1). Classification (NCBI taxonomy): domain Eukaryota; kingdom Metazoa; phylum Arthropoda; class Insecta; order Orthoptera; family Acrididae; genus Schistocerca; species Schistocerca gregaria. The sequence goes on along the minus strand of NC_064931.1, from coordinate 725,955,866 downwards.
GGCGATCGGAAAGTTTCAATTCAAAGGCTGTACAATGCAGAATTGGTATGCCAGTCACACAAAATCACCGTGAGAACTGAGGCAATCATGCCACCGAAGCACTGCATTGAAGATACTCATTTGATAAAACTTATGTCCTGCACTGTGAAGAAGTCCGTAACAGGCTGCACATCCATATCTGACAGTAATTGTCAATCCTTCAAGACCTTTTTTAAGAGATCAAAGGCATAATAACTGCATAGCGAGAGGAGAAGAATATAGGATGGGTGCCCGAATATCTCTCACTTCTGCGTTACGACATTTGCGATATGGGGACTTGCACTGTCATGAAACAGCAGCACCCCATGTCCACAATGGTAGTTTTTGATAGACATGCTGCTCCATACACATTCTCTGATGGATGTCTACCTGTCTTTGTCCTTTGGCAGCTAAGAAAAGAATAACAAAATGTTGGTCCTCTTTGGACACATTTGGTAATAACGTTGCCATAGTTCACATTTCTGCATTTACCACATTCATGTCAGAAAGACAGGAATGCCACACTAATACCTTGCCTACACTGGAGTTGCACTACTTTACATGTACACTCCAGCAGGCCCTCAAATGGGAACTTTCTGATAGTCCCTTATTCTTTCTGCCTTTGTCAATTAATTTCAATACACAGATTATCTGAGGATTTCTAATGAGACTTGTCTTTGGTTCTATGCTGCCTCTTTGGTTCTATGCTGGTTTGACTATTTCATCTCTCAAAGCTACTCATTGGTCTTGTACTGCATTCTTTTTCCATTTCAGTCATTTACTGTCTAGGTGTTTTTTAAAACTATCAACAACCTCTGGTTCTTTAAATTTATTCATGTTCCCTCTCCTTAATTTCATAACTTTCTGCAGTGTCTTGAGCTGTAATCTGCAGTTCATAACTAATAAATTGTGGTCTGCATCCACCTCTGGCACTAGAAATGTTTTGCATTTTCAAATCTAGTTTCAAAACCTCTGTCCCACCAAAATGTAATCTATAGCGAACCTCCTGGTGTCTCTAGGTCTTTTACACATATACAACCTTCATTCTTTAGTATTAACAATGATTAAATTGTGTTATGTGCCAAATCCTACCAGGTGGCTTCTCCTTTCATTCTTCTCCCCTAGTCCATGTTCTCCCGCTACCTTTCTTTATCATTTTTTTCCTACTGTCAAATTCCAGTCCCCATCATAAATTTTCGTCTCCCTTTACTACCTGAAAATTTATTTTATCTTTTAATCTCTTTATCATGTTCTAAATTAGTTGACATATAAATTTGTACTACTGCGGTGAGTGTTGAATACAACCCTCTCTTGATTATAATAATGTGTTCACTGTGTTCTTCACAACAATAGCTCACTTTCAGTCCTATTTCCTTATTGTTTCTTACATCTACTAGTGTATTATCCACGTTTTATTTGTTGGTCATAACCCTGTACTCATCTGACTAAAAAAACCTGTTCTTCTTGACTTCACTAATTGACACACTTTCTAATCTAAACCTATCCATTTCTCTTTATAAATTCTCTGCAATAAATGTCCATTAAGATATCCAAAATTCTTGCCCTAACTTGCAGAATGCCTTATTCGTTTTTCCCAATGACATTCTTCAGAATTGTTCTATCTGAAGATCTGAATGACAAACTATTTTACCTCCAGGTTATTTTTTAGCCAAGAGAATACCATCATCGTTAAACAATAAAGTACAACTGCAAGTCCTGGGAAGAATGATTACTGCAGTTTCCCCTTGCTTTCAGCTGCTGTTAAGTGTGAACACAGCAAGGCCGTGGTAGCTGATGTTACAAGGCCAGACCTGCCAGTCATCTAGATGTTGCCCCTGCAACTACAGAAAAGGCTGCTACCCATTTCAGGAACTATGTATTAGTCTTGTCTGCCAGTAGCTACTCCACCAATGTTGTTGCACCTACAGTAGATGGCTATCATTATCATAGGGGCACACAAAGCCATCCCACCTCAGTGAGGCCCTTGCTTTGTAGGGGGGTGGCTGGGGTGGGGTCGCAGGGAGACTTGAGTAGCATGTAGACAGTATTTCAATGCAACAGCATCGAATTTTCATTCCTCACTTCAACAACTGGCTATCAGATAAAGAAGGAATGTTGTAATTTTTGAAATGCTTTGGTGCTATCAGTAACTACATATTGCTTCCTTGTGAAAAATACAAGATGCATTTACAAATAATAGTATCATCGTCAAGCAGTTTTAATGGTTAGAAAATATATCTAAATAAGCAGGAAGGATTGTACATTTCTCCAAATTGTTGCAACTGCACAGCTGTGGTAACATAGTCAGGAACACGATAACATGCACAGTATATTCTTGAGATGACTACAGAGAAGTCATCATATTCAAATTTTTGTACACTCAAAGTGACAAAGCAAAATGTTTACGTACATTACTTATTATGATTAAAGTCAAGGAATTGTTGGACATTACACTAGTACAAGATGGAGAGAATTATTTTTCCGCATTAGTACATATGAAAGTCACTCTGGTTTGAGAGAATATCTTGTAATGACTCTTTTAACTATGCAGTTCTCTAACAATGATAATCTATCAGCACCAAAACAGCTACGGTACAGAAAATTTTTTCAAAGAGTATGCCTGTATGGATCACTTTTGAAGATACAGAATCTGTAAGGAATATTTAAGTGCCTCCGTATTCCCCAAAGTTGAAACTCACTGATACAAATTACTCACGGAACTACATTGTAGTGTCTACCAACTGCAATAACTTGCATGCATTTAATAGATTTCAAATACACAATCTTCCAGTGTTATCAGTGGTATCACAGAACACTAAGTCAGTATGTTTATACATTGCAAGTTTACACAGACAGTTTTTGATGTTTGGCAACTCCAGCTTTTTGGGATTTATGCCATTCTTTAAGGGATACTAGTCTAACATTTTTACTCCTGTTGTGGAAGACATTGTCAGAGGCTACCTAAATCTACATCAAAAGTCTGTTTGCCATCTCACACTGTACAGCAATTGGTAATTTATGTACCACTATCAGGTCCCCACTTTTCTATTCCATTCACAAATAATATGCAGAAAAATCGTTTTGAAAGTTACATCAGGCAAGAAGTAACATGTTACTCGACTTTTCTTGGAATACGAATCCTCAAAATAGTAACAGTACACCTCAATGGCATCCAGCATCTCTCTTGAAGCATCTGCTGCTGGAGTTAGATTAACTTTTCCACAACACACTCACACTTACTAAACAAATCTTGTCATGAAACATTAATATTTTCAGGTGATTGAACTGCTACCACCTGAATTGTTGAATAAGGTTTTGAGTGACACCAGCAGAATGAGGGCATGTGTTGTTACAAAACATCAATTCCTTGACTGAGCATTCCACACCTATTGTTTTGAATTGCATGCTGAAGCTCTCTCAATGTTTCACAGTATCTTACAACAGAGACAGTTTCACCTCTGGGAAGGAACTCGACAAACAGAATGCCCTGTTCATCCCAGAACACAGTGCATGTGATTTTTACACTGACAATTTAGATTTTTAATTTTTGGTGAATCATGAATGCCTTCACTCCATTGACTGTTGATTCGGGAGTGACATGACAAGCTCAAGTTTCATCACTAGTTACAATTCTGTTTAAGAATTCATCTCACTCTCATCACTGTATCAGGTAAGAAATGTCAAAGCACTGCCAAGTCACTTTGTTTTATGGACATCTGTAAGCATTTCTGGAATCCGACGGGAACACATTATTTGCGAAAATTAAGTGATTTGTTATATCTCGTGCAAAACAGTTTTTGAAATTTGTGGAATCTTATCACAAAGCATACTTATTGTGAACTGTCCGTTTTCACACTTTTCTCATTCACTTTCTCAACCAAACCAGCACAACAGAAGGCTGCCCACTTTGTGCTTCATTACTGAATTGTCTCACTCACTTTCTCACCATTCCAAACATCATTATATTTTCACCGTAAACATCTACAACCTGATTACAAATTTCAGCTGGCTTAACAATATTCGTGTTCAAAAACCATATTACAGGACACACTTTAAAGTCAGTGGGCTCAGAGAGTATTTAAAACGTTTTGAATGATGAGTAGCAAATGTAAACAAGACACAATCTGGCTGTAACAGAATCAGTGAAAGGACAATGAACCAGAGAGACAAACGCAAATGTGCAGAACTGTGACACTAGTGCTGCAGTGGTAGTAAAACAAAATTGTACTTACTTTCTAGACATGCTTCCTGGATGACGTTTCTCCTATTTTGTGTGGTTGTTCAGAAATGGTAAGCATTTGTCAGTTTAACATTTGCTGCATGCTATCTTCATACTGTTACAATTTTAATGGCCAGCAGTGTTAATATCATTGAGTTATTTATGGCAATAAATACACCATATCATGACGATTCAGCTGATCGTTACAACATATGCTGATATGAAACTTCCAGGCAGATTAAAACTGTGTGCCAGACTGAGACTCAAACTCGGGACCTTTGCCTTTCGCGGGCAAGTGCTCTACCAACTGAGCTACTCAAGCACAACTCACGGCCTGTCCTCACAGCTCTACTTCTGCCAGTACCTCGTCTCCTACCTTCCAAACTTTACAGAAGCTCTCCTGCAAACCTTGCAGAACTAGCACTCCTGAAAGAAAGGACAGAGCTGTGAGGACGGGGCTCGAGTCGTGCTTGGGTAGCTCAGCTGGTAGAGCACTTGCCTGCGAAAGGCAAACGTCTCGAGTTCAAGTCTCGGTCCAGCACACAGTTTTAATCTGCCAGAAAGTTTCAAAGGAAATGTATATCGAGCCTTTCTTCTTTTTTTCAAAAAAAAAAAAAAAAAAAAAAAAATAAAATAAAATAAAAATGTGGGAAGGAAGGAAGAAGAAGAAAAGAGGGGGTCGCTATCTTTCGCTGCAGTGTGTCACTATCTCAGTGTGGCAAGTGCTGTGAAAATGTGACCAGCTGCCCAAATTAATAACTTACTTCAAAAATAATGAATCAATTTCAGGCAACACGACAGCGGTGATGGTGAGAGTGGGAATGGGAGGGCATGCACACCCGTCATCAAGATCGCAGTCGATCACATCAGACTCCCACAAGGGTGGATGACTGTACTGTGCACTGAGCACGTCATAGACACACACAGCTGCACCTTACACCAGACAACGAGTAATGGACTCCCTCCAACATTATGTGCCATCCCACACCATTGGTCAGAGGCTAGCAGCAGCAAGACTAGGCAATTACTGTTCCATGCAGCTTAAGCTGCAGTTAACAGTACAACACAAACCACTGCTTTTCCAGTGGTGCTGTGACCATGAGGCATGGACTGCCAATAATGGTGTCAGATTGCTTTCAGTGATGAATCATGGTTCTGCACTACCCCAGATAACCATTGTTTGTGAGCATGGTGCCGACTTGGGGAGAGGTCCCATTTTTCCAATGGTTAGGAAGGGGTGCAGTGTTGTTACTCCTTGTGTCACAGTGTGGGGAGCCATCAACTATAACTTCAGATCAAGGCAGGTAGTGACTGGGGAACTGTGATGGCAAGAACAGTACATCATGGACACTGTGTGTCCGTATGTGTTGCCTCTACAGGTACAGTGCTGTGGTACCATTTTTCATTGGGACAATGCTCGTCCACACACAGTGTGTGTGTCTACTAACTGCCTGCGTGATCTTGAGATAATCCCACGGCCAGGAAAATCCCAAGATCAGTCTCCAATAAAGTGTGTGGGGCCACAGCACCAGTATCCAGGATATCGAGCACCAGCTACAACAGTTGTGAGCGGACTTTCTTCTGGAGAGGATACAATGGCTTTATGATAATCTTCTGAACTGAGTCAGTGCATGCATTTAGGACGGAGTGGTTGCAATGCCATATTAGTAAGTAGTTTCATATTGCCAAGTCCTTTGTAAATTTGAGTCAAAATTGCAAGTACTGAAATAAGATCACATACTCCCTCAACCTCTGAAGTTTCATTTCATTTCCTACTCCCGCTCTGGATGCTTCACTTATTTTTAGTCAGGCCGTGTATATACCAATTGAAATTTAATATTTTGCAGCTCCTCACTTCTGGTTATAGCCAGCTTTCTGTTCCTACTGCTCTTTGGATATTATTACCATCAATTAGCGAGATATTCTGGAACCATATGATGGATGCTTTTGCAGGTAACTAATCCCATTTTCTCTCTCTGCCCTAAAAGAACAACTTTTCACTCCATACATGGAGTAACAAAGCTCTCTCTGAATATGGCATGTACTTATCACTGGACCTATGGAGGAGTTGTACGAGGGCATTCAACAAGTAATAGAACACTTTTTTCTTCTGAAAGCAGTAGATGCGGAAGAACAATCAAATGAAATTTTGTGAGCTTCTCTCGAGTGTACAGACTTTGATGAGGTCTTGCAATGCCACGGAGAATGAGAAGCGAGTCCATTTTTTGTGACAATGAACACGCTGAAGTCCAACATTGCAGGAGTCACAGCTGCCTGCGTGGCCAGGTGACACGGAGATAAACAAGTTTGCAGGACCTTGTTGTGATATTGACATGCCTCACCCAACGACTCACTGTGCTTTTGTTCACTGCCAGGTCACCATACACATTCTTCAAGTGCCTACAAGTATCAGATGTTCTGGTTTTCTGTCAAAAGAAACTCAATGACAGCTCTCAGCTTGGAACACACTTCCTTTACAGACACCATTTTGATGTCTACATATAGAGCTGCCACCTATCTGAATGTCATGAAACTATAGGGGCTGAAGCAGGAATTTTCTATGATATCTCTGTTAATTAAATTATCAGCCAACCTAATTTCAATCACCTCTTTATAGACACTGTTCCAAAAACTGGAAATGTTGGCAACCATCACAGTTTCCGCAAATTTCATATTGAGTCCCTCATTTAGGCAGTGTTCTGCTACCGCCGATTTTTTCGGCTGTTGTAGCCTCGTATGATGGCGATTTTCCACACACCTGTCATGCACTGTGCGAATCAAGCAGCCAATATAAGCTTTCCCACATTGACACGGAATTTTGTACACACCGGGTTAACAGAGACAATGGGTTTTCTCTTAGCAAGATGTGGAATCCTGTATTATCTCGCATCAAAACTGAACGTTCTTCGGTGCGGCCTTGATTGTGATATATCGTTGTCAGCAGTGTTTCACTAAGCGCGGCGCCACCTCCATGTCTTGGAAGGCAGAAACCGTGATGGGTGGCGCATGCGCCAGGTACTGAACGGTGGCCTATACAGGACATCGATTTGCAACCTGGTGTCAGTTCTCAGCAGGACTCATTAGCAGAAGCAGCATTTTCCTGAAGATGGTGACCAGTTGGATCACCGAAATATCGAGTCAAGGGGATCCTAAAATCCGGCAGCAAACACGAAGAGACTTTCAAGATTTATTATGCCAGGAAAGCCTACATAATCACAGTTTTAATTTTCATCCATCTATCATATCTAATCTCAGGTTTGACAGCCACAAGGTGCAGCCAAGAACAACAAAGGATTACTTTGCAATTTAATGAGGAATAATATGTTGACGAGTCTATATTTTTCTTCCAGTGCAACAAAATTAACCTGAAAATACTTGTTTATAGGTGATTTCAGGAAGGAGCTAATATGAGAGCCAACAAACTCCGACCATACTGCTAACTGCTCTTTGGAGCAGTAAGCATAGGCATTGGGCATGGTAACATGTTCCTTGAGCTGCAAACCAATGGAGAACTGTTCCCTTCACAGGTGACTCCCATTTCAGCACTGACCCAACAGCTTTGTTTTTATTTTGCGAGAAGGTGGAGCCAGTTACACAGCAAACAAGTGAAAAAGGAATAATTTCACACAAGACAGTATTGGTGTGTGGAATGGCATTTCTAAGTTGATAAAATAACTTCCACATCTCTCCTCAAAGGACAATGCCTGCTCGTGTGTGTATGTGGTGTCTTTTATGCTTATGTATGTCATTATAGTTGTACAATATGTTACAATAGGTCTTGTCTCATGTATGCATATCTTCAATTCCAAAGAATTTAGTGCATGTATTGGTCAGTTCAACCACTCAACTATAATCCCATAATAAGGCTTTATTGGAATTCCTTGGAGAGATTGCAAGCAGTCCTACTCTATAGACTTTTCAGCACTGAGAGCAGCTTTCACAAAGAATGACATCTGTTTCCTATGGAAACCATATACACCATCATCATCGTCACACAATGATGTGCGTGTCATTTTGCTGCGGGGGTGATCACACATTTTCTCAAAATGGTTAAAAAAATAAAATAAAAAAATCACTCATTCAACCCTCATGCGGGACACCGTTTTTCACAACACGAGTGGGCATGCAGTGCACTTTGTACATATGCAAAGAATAGCTGACTATGTTACATGTATAAACAAAAGTACAGTTCAATTAAACAACAATAAAATAAAGTAACCTTATTCACTGAAACACCAAAGAAACTTATATAGGTACGCGTACTGTGATACAAAAATCTGTAAACAGGCAGAATACAATGATACGGTCGGCAACACCTATATAAGACGACAAGTGTCTGGTGTAGTAGTTAGACTTGTTACTGCTGCTACAATGGCAGGTCATCAAGACTTGAGTGAGTTTGAATGTGGTGTTATAATTGGCACACGAGTGATGGGACACAGCATCTCAGAGGTATCATTGATATGGGTTTTCAGAGCCGAAGGCCCACTTGTTTACCCTTGTTGACCACATGACACAAAGGTTTCTGCCTCACCTGGACCCAACAACACTGACAAGGGACCGTTTATGACTGGAAACATGTTGTCTGGTCGGCCAAGACTCATTTCAAATTGTATCGAGCAGATGGATGCGTATGGGTATGGAGACAAAATCCATGGATCCTAAATGTCAGCAGGGGGACTGTTCAAGGTGGTGGAGGCTCTGTAATGGTGTGAGGCATGTGCAGTTGAAGTGATATGGGGACCCCTGATATGTCTAGATACAACTCTGACAGGTGACACGTACTTAAGCATCCCATGTGAACACCTGCATCCATTCATCTCTATTATGCATTCCCATGGACTTGGGCAATTCCAGCAAGACAACGAGACACCCCACATGTCCAGAATTGCAACAGTGTGCCCCAGGAACACTCTTCTTAGTTTAAACATTTCCACTGGCCACCCAGCTCCCCAAACGTGAACATTATTGAGCATATCTTTGATGCCTTGCAATGCGCTGTTCAGAAGAGATCTCCACCCCTCGTACTCTTACGAATTTTTGGACAGCCATGCAGCATTCGTGGTGTCAATTCCCTCCGGCATTACTTCAGATATTAGTTGATTCCATGCCGTGTTGTGTTGTGACACTTCTGCGTACTCACGGGGGCCCTACACGATATTAGGCAGGTGTACCTGTTTTCTTTAGCTCTTTGGCGCATGAGCTGTTTAATTAAACAATAATAAAATAAATCTTCCACTGTATCACACTGTCACTGCACACAAGCATTATTCCACAGTAATGACCCTCTCGGAACATTAAACAGTACAGTTGCATTACATCCCTGTCAACTACTTACGTGATTACCAATTATCGTGTTGAAAAATTCTTCATTGTGAAACTGTGGTGCTAGCTTGAAATCTGGGTTATTTTCTTTCATGGATCATAAATTTTTTCTCACCTACCTTGCTGTTTATTTTATATTATTGCTGCTCACTTGTACATATGACAACATAACTTATTGCTGTGTTAGCTGAAGGAATAGGTATTGACTCGCAACTGTGAAACAAGGGAATGGTACAAAAACAATGTTACCTGTGACTGATGCACTTTATACACAGGTGTGCCCATTTGAGGGTTAAAATTAATTTCTAGAAAGAAACGATCAAAATAGAACAATATCCTTGGTAATCCATTCATTGTCTTTTCCAAGAATATTACGACTATCTACCAATGTTTTAAGGATTAAAAACTTAACATCTACGAGGTGGTATATTGTAGGAATGAATGCCCTACAGCTCTGTACCTCCAACTCAGATTTGAAGCACCAAGGACACAAAGTAGGTATAATATTTTTTCTTACTTTCTTGGCATGACTTTGGCTTTGGGAGGAATCTTCCTCCAGAACATAACACTTCCACTTGCAAACAGATGGACTTCCTGAATGTATCGACTTTCCTGGTGTTGTCTAGCACTTCTCCACATCCTGGCATGTTTAGTGTCTAGTCGCAAACCAGTCATGGCCTGATCAGCAAACATGACATTATTCCATTCTGCAATGGTCCAATGTTGACGTGCAAGAGGCTGGGTCCTTTGATTGCATTGGTTCTATTGGTTCAAAGCTAAACTTCTCACTGGTCTTCTGGAATGAAAAATACCAGGATGCAATCTTCTATGCAATGCTTGATCTGAGATACAAATTCCTGTTGCCCGGGAGAAGTCATTTACAGTATTTCTGGTAGTTGAGGATGGGCACCTATGAGCCGACAGTTGGAGGAAATGATGCTGCATTGGTGTTTTCATACAAGGACGACCACTATGAGGTCCATTTTTCACATTTCCCATTTCTCTGTATTTTCTCAATACCTTAGGCACACCTCTTTGAATGACATGTGACTGATTGGCGACATCTTGCTGTGTACGGCCTGCTGAAAGTAAAGCCAATATCCTGACTGCAAAGTGTTGTATATTTCTACACAAAATGTTTTATGTCTATGTGGCATATTACTGCAGTGCTGAACACAAACTGAATAAAGCTGTTGTTCATACTGGACCACTCACGATGTGCCGCTGCAGCAGCAATATGTTTACATGACTGGGAAACAGCCACAAAGATGCCAGTAGTAAACACCGTCCAGTATATGGGGTCTAACTGGATAATGCATGAAGTGCCTGGGTCAATGAGACCTCTAATATCATTGACTACATTTCACAATGTTATTCCAAACTTTTGTTGAGCAGTGTACTTTTTCAGATATATTTTGAGACAGTTTTATTTTCTGGGTATAAATACTGAAAATGTTATCAATTTTCAGTTAAGGTATTGTACATCTAAGAACTTGTGTGAAAAATAAAAAGTATGCACACAACGACGTATCAATGCGCTCAATGGTCTGGTACCATTTCAACTGTAGGCAGCTGATTGGTCTATTTAAGATACACACCACATGATGCAACATAGTACTGAGCAGTGGGACCTAGCATTTTATAACAAAGAAACACGTACACTTTGTTAGCTAAAGCTCAAAAGATGGTGTAATGCGGACATTTTTAACATGATAAGTTCGGTGGCGGATGTTTTGAAGTGCGGTAGCATCAAATGCCGTGACAGGTCGGGCCTGAACTCTTCATTAACAATACCCTGCCTCAACAGGTAATTGCGCAGCAGCCATCCTCAAATGCTTTGTGTTGTGTGTTTCCCATTGTTTTCTTTTCTTAGTTTGAAATAAGTGAAGCAACTAATCCTGCTCCATCGAATATAGCCCTTACAACACCAGAAGAGTTCTGTGATCACTGTGACAATGTCAGTTCTGCTATAGGCTGCTGCCCTACGAAAGGGAGGCAGGGCTCATCTCTCTGCAATGCTCTTCTGCCCTCTGGTGGCGAAAATTCTAATTTGTTTATGCTCACAGCCATCTGCCACTATGGCTTATAGTGTCCACACACTATGCTATAGCGATTTGAAAACAAAATTTAACTTTTTAGATTGCACCAAAATTCTTCCCCTGTTAAAATAGTTACTGTATGTTTGGTCCTACTTCTACGCTAAGAGCCTTGTCAGTTCTATCTGTAGCATTGCCAAGCATGGGCAACACTGCTATGAATCCCCAAAAAGGTCGAAATTAATAGTGTGCAGATTTTGTAATCATCGAATTGTGTGAAAAAAGACAAATAATGTCCAGAAACACCTTAAATTGGACACAAATTCATTTCACTGATGGAAAAATGCTGTTGCTTTTCAACAGAAGAATCATTTTTGAAAGTTTAAATACAGGCAAATAAATAAAACAGATGCCATTTTGGAAAAAAATAGGCGCTGAAGTTTCTTAAAAGCAAACATTCCAATCAAAAAGTTCCCAATCAGCACTTTTTTTTAACAATTTCAAAGAACTAAGGCTTTGTCTGTCTTCATTCACGAAGTGTGACAACTTTTAAATGTGTGACATCTTTTAAATATGTACATGCAATCATTTACCAACAAAAACACAGATGCGAATTTAAACAAAAACGGACATAAATTTTGCAAAAAATACATGCAAATTTTGCAAAAAATACATGCAAATTTTGCCAAAAATAGACGCTAAATTTTCCGATCCCTTAGCATCAGTATACAATGAACTTCACCACCTCATGTAAAATATTATAGTGATTCTTGAAATTTTCCTAGTTTAATGAGTATTGCCTGATGTTTCAGGATTGCAGCCAGATGATGTTGACATATTCCCACGATAATTCGGCTGACAATCATTCAGCAATCTTCAGATAAGTATTTTACACTGGAGATTGCTGGTACACTTTACTAAGCTTACGTCAAAAATTGTTGTGAAGGCGCATGCATGAGCACCATCTGTCGAGTTTAGTGCTCTCTTTGAATATCAATCCATCTAAAGTGGGCAGGGAGATGCATAATTGTGACATTGCTTGCTCACACTGTGTATACTGCAGGCCCCTGGAGTTAAAAATTCATGTGTCAACATAATAAAGTTTTCACTACAAGAGTGATTAGTTTTATTTCTGAAGATATTAAAGAAATCACTGGATCATGCATCTTATCCAGATAAAAACCATCACCACAGCTGAGTAAGTATTCCACAGAGTCCTCAATAATTCAATTCCAAAAGAAACTCATTGGGATCAAGATTTCTGTGGCAGAGTAAGTTATAGAGTGTCCTGAGAAGATACAATGCTTGGCTACGGCCAACTTACTGAGCTGCAAAACACGTGTTGCAGTGAAGATGCACATACTGTGCATGTAGTCTGATCAATTTAGGCTTTGTCACACTGGTGATCAATTTAGGCTTTGTCACACTGGCATGGTATTCTCTAAACACCAGACTTCCACAAACCCAGATCACCCTTTACCAAACCAAGAAGAGCAGGTCTTCAGATAATTCTTCAAATGGCTCTGAGCACTATGGGACTCAACTGCTGTGGTCATTAGTCCCCTAGAACTTAGAACTACTTAAACCTAACTAACCTAAGGACATCACACACATCCATGCCCGAGGCAGGATTCGAACCTGCGCTGTAGCAGTAGCACAGTTCTGGACTGCGCGCCTAGAACCGCGAGACCACCGCGGCCTGGGGTAATTCTTCCTCTAATGTTAAAATAGTTACTGTACGTATGGTTCTACTTCTATGCTAAGAGCCTTGTCAGTTCTATCTGTAGCATTGTCCGGCTTGGGCCACACCGCTGTGAATGCCCTAAAAGACCTAAATTAATAGTGTGCAGATTTTGTAATCATCGAATTGAGTGAAAAAAAGACAAATAATGCCCAGAAACACCTTAAATTGGACACAAATTCATTTCACTGATGGAAAAATGCTGTTGCTTTCAACAGAACAATCACTTTTGAAAGTTTAAATACAAGCAAATGAATAAAACAGACGCCATTTTGGACTTTAAACAGCTTCTCCTCCTCTTGATCTTTTGAGTGATCACATTTTTTCCTCCTTCAAGTTATGCTTATCTGATGTACAAAATATCCATAACATTTGAGCATAGACTGTAGGTGTTCTAGCTCCTTTTCAAGGCTGTCTCTATCAGACATGCAGTGTAACCTGTGTACAAATGTTGTAAGGATGTCCATGGTTTGTGAAAGATTGTGGCAGGCTCGAGTGAACCAAAGTACCACAAAACTGGTAGAGACCCCACATGGAGAGTAGACAGAAAGTGTCAGAATTGTTGAATTATTCTTCTCTTTTCACCAGTTACAACTTATCAAACTCTTCTCCAATGTCTTCAACAAAGAGCAGCAATTTAGCTGCAGTAAGGAATCCTCTGTCAGTTCTATAGCACACAAAATACTTGGGAAATTGTTTTGCTCCCTTCTCTTATGGTATTGTTCCCACATTGTTGCTCAATAGAGGGGTAGGGGGACACCAAGGGGTTGTAAATTCTTCATGCTGAAAATTTTGTTGCTGTCAAATGAGATGGTAATTTTCATGACGACTACACCACAGCAACAGCTACCTGGGATGATAACCACTGCCCAGAGTACCAGTGCCCTGGATCGGACAAGACTCTACACCAGACACACAGTTAATAGATCAGGCAAAAGCAGTGTCCATTGAGATGAGGTGAACTTCAACCAGAAGGGTACATTAAGGCCTCCCTAATAGTCAGGCTATTGTGTTGTTTATCAGACACTTGCGTTTATGCATTAGGATGCAAGGGGATTGGTATTTTGACGGACAGTGATGGAATTTCACCACATGAAGTATCTTACTGCTGCCACAACTTCTGTGGAAGTTTCACAATAATAACATCTGACCAAACTTTAACCTAGTAACTTTACATAATTGAAGCAAGTAATTATCTTTGGTTGATTCATAAAATTACTACAAATGTGAAAAGATCAAAAGAAGATCATACACAAAAAATAGACACCTTACATACCTGTGTAATGATACACGATGCGGCAATGTAGGTATTATTTGGGGCAACCCTTTGTAGAATTGAGACTTCTGAAGATTGTCCCATTGGAACAAAGAATCGAGGTACTTAAGTGTTTTCACGCCGACATCTTCAAAGTAACTTATCTGCAAAACAAACACAACAAAGAAAACAAAACAAAAACCATTCACTGTATGACTTGGATGTCATAATATAAACAATATACAGTATAACATAGTCATGTAACTTAGTGTAAAAAGTTGGACTTCAAATCTATATCGTTGTTTTTATAATTAATTCCATTCTTGCCACAGAATAGCAGACCTGTTGTGGGACGTGTTTCGCACTCAACTATGGAACCTACTCCAGAATACAACATTGACACACTTCAGACAGTAGATTTACACTCCATGACAGGATACTGAAGTAATGTTGTCAGCAAAGGAGGGTCATTCCGTGATATTACCAAGACAGCATGAACCAAGTTTCAGTTGCATAATCTGCAGCATGTTGTATCACAAGTAGAGATAAGAAAAATAATTTTTACCCTTACAAAAAAACTAATTTTGCAGTAAGATGGTGAAGGGATCTTTCTTTATGCTAAGATATGAAGTGGTGAGGAATGTGAAGGCGATTGATATTACTTTGCTTACTCTCAAACAGTGACATGTACAATCTCAAACCTCTTAATGAGGATTCAGCAGTTTTGTAAGAAATTCTATGAATCATTTGGTACAGAATCTTACTTATGTAGAACAACAAAATTTTTTCCACTAGATATCACGATTATGGCTAGTACATAATGTTTCTACCTTTATAAATTCTGCGACCAGTTAAAGATTTACAATAACATACCAGGGGTGGACTAAGGGCCAGGGCAGGGGATGGGACAGAAGCAGGAGTATGACAGGAACTCTCAAGTTCTTGCAAGAGGAGGATGAGGAGGAGATTAGTGTTTAACGTCCTGTCGATGACGGCGTCATTAGAGGTGGAGCACAAGTTCGGATTTGGGAAGGAAATCAGCCATGCCCTTTCGAAGGAACCATCTCGACATTTTCCTGAAGCGATTAACATAAATCACGAAAAACCTAAATGAGGATGGCTGGACATAGGTTTGAACCACTGTCCTCCCAAATGAGAGTCTAGTGTACTAACCACTGTGCCACCTCGCTTAGTAGTTCTTGCATGAGGAGTGGCATTTTCTAAGTACAGTGATATGATAAGTGTGTCAGGAAGCATTTAGTTAAAATCCCTCATTATGAAAGGAACAGGAGAGTACCTTCAGAATCCAGTCACCAAACTCTCAGAGGGCAGTGGCCTTACAAGTGGTATCATATGCTACATCAGGGCCAAAGTACATACTTATTGCAGTGCCTACACTCTTCTATGGGTGTTTCCAGTTTACGAACATTATCGAGATTAGCATGTAGCTTTCTGAATCCACAATGGAAAGAGCTAAAAGTTGCTGTATTTGATCAGTGACAGTAGTCACTAGTAAGCAGTGTTATCAGTCTCAGCATCTATAACAAAGCTCTCACTTTACATACAGCAGTTAACCTGCTGACTTTATTGCACACATCTTTGGATGATGTGCACAGTACCTACAGTCTTATATTCTGTGTTTGTCCTCTTCACACACTTAATCCTTACTGACTGTGTGAAAATTTACGATTGTTACGGTATTGTGCTGGAAACTTAGCATTAAAGACATATGTCACAAGAAGTGCTACCTGTTTCTGCCTCAATACTAAAGAGCCAAAGAAACTGGCACACATGTATAGTATCATGTAGGTCCCCCGCAAGCACGCAGAAGAGCTGCAACACGACGTGGCATGGGCTCCACCAATGTCTGAAGTAGTGCTGGTGGGAATTGAAACCAGGGCCGTCCATAAATTCATAAGAGTACGAGGAGGTGGAGGTCTCTTCTGAACAGCATGTTGCAAGGCATCCCAGATATGCTCAATAATGTTCATGTCTGGACAGCTTGGTGGCAAGCGGAAGTGTTTAAACTCAGAAGCGTGTTCCTGGAGGCACTCTGTAGCAATTCTGGACATGTGGGGTGTCTCGTTGTCTTGCTGGAATTGCCCAAATCCATGGGAATGCATAATGGACATGAATGGATGCAGGTGTTAAGACAGGATGCTTAACATAGAATGCTTAAGTACGTGTCACCTGTAGGAGTTGTATCTAGACATATCAGGGGTCCCATATCACTGCAACTGCACACAATCCACACCATTACAGAGCCTCCACCAGCTGAACAGTCCCCTGCTGACATGCAGGGTCCATGGATTCATGAGGATGTCTGCACACCCATACACGTCTATCCTATCAACACAATTTGAAATGAGACTTGCTCGACCAGGCAACACATTTCCATTCATCAATGTCAGTGTTGATGGGCAAAGGCGAGGCATAAAGCTTTGTGTCGTGCAGTCTACAAGGCTATGTGAGAGGGTCTTTGCCTCCAAAAGCCCGTATCAATGATGTTTTGTTTAATGGTTTGCATTCTGAAACTTGTTGATGGCCCAGCATTCAAATCTGCAGCAATCTGCAGAAGGCTTGCACTTCCGTCACGTTGAATGATTCTCTTCAGTTGTTGGTCCCATTCTTGCAGGATCTTTTTCCGGCCACAGCGATGTTGGAGATTTGATGTTTAATTGGATTCCTGATATTCACGGCAAACTTGTGAAATGGTCATAGCAATAACCGATCTAACAACTGTGCTGTAATCTTCCTGTTTAGATATATCTATATTTGAATATGAATGCCTATACCAGTTTCTTTGGCGCTTCAGTGTATGAACTCAGTTAGCATAATTAGCCTAAGTTACCACCCATTGCTATTCACTGGTAGAAAGCAACACGCAAGCAAGCAAGCAAGCAAGCAAAAAAATACATGCATACAAACGAAACAAAGAAGCCTTTTAACCTATCTTCCTTGGCTGATAAAACACACCATTAGTGTTTTTCGATTAAGATTGTTCAGTTTTAGATCTATTGATCCTTATTTTGGACTTCCGCAGGCCACCAAACTCCACAGACATGAACATTATTGACCACATCTGTGATGTCTTACAACGTGCTGCTCAGAAGAGATCTCCACCCCCTCGTACTCTTACAGATTTATGGAAAGTCTTGCAGGATTCATGGTGTCAATTCCCTCCAGCACTACTTCAGACATTAGTCGAGTCCATGCCACATCATGTTGCGGCACTACTGTGTGCTTGCGGTGGCCCTACACAATATTAGGTATGTGTACCAGTTTCTTTGGCTCTTCAGTGTATGTTGCTGTGGAATCATCTAATGCATCTGAACAAGTAGGTCTGTCTGCAGTCAAAGGTGAGTAACTGACTGCAACATGGTTGTGAATGTCTCACATCCATACTTTTTAGACCAAGCCCGAGCATAGTTCAGGTTACAACTTTGTGTTAAAAAGAACGTACCTCAATAGGTCAGGCCAGTAATTTCCTGATGCTCGAGGCTTCTATCACTTGAAAACTGGACTAATTGCGTATGAGAACAATGTCGGACATCTCACTACCTGTCCCTTACTGGTGCTGCCTTCTGTTATCAATTTCTAGAATTATTTCAAAAGAAACAATAGTGAATGTAACAGCTCTTGTCACGAATAGCTGAGCCAATATGATGACACTGATGTAATTTTGTGCATGTACTTCTTAAGGTTTCACAATTTGCTGTAATTCTGCTACAAATATGTCATGTTTGTTGAGTGAGCAAAACATTTTGGAAGCTAAAAAGGAAGAAACTGCTCAATAAACTCACCTTACATTTTTTACCCTTTTTTTGGAAGGATAATTATATTTTCTGTCGCCATTAATTTGTAATCTATCACTGAACTAAAGTAAATATGAAAAATACATCTGACACTTATTCTTTTTTTAATATGTATTACTGTTTAAGCTATATTAATTACATGTAAGCCAGTAATGCTTTAAATAACTGCATAAATGGCTCGTTTCCTAGGCCTGATATTCTTCTAACTGGCCAGTCTCCAAAGCAATAAGGACTTAGTTGCCCCCATACACCTTCATAACAGATATGAAAAATTATCTGTAGCTGGGGCATTGTCTGGTATCAAAAAGATGCCTGAGCAAGTTTCCACAAGTTGCTTCATTTGCTGGGACTGGCAAGGGAGGGGGGGGGGGGGAGGGGGGGGGGGGGGAATCCAATGTTAGGTAGATAATGGGGGAGCCCCCTCCCACCCACCTCAGTAAACTAGTTAGGTTGAGAGATGTGAAAGTAACCCTATTGGCAGCTACTGAAGATGTGGGATACAGCCAGTAGCAAGTTGTGGCTCTTGCAGGTACCAATGATATTCAGAAAGTATTCCCAATTTCTTTCAACATCTGGCTTGCATGGAATGAAGCCTTGTTGATTGACTGAAGCAAAGTTAATATAAAAATATTCTTGGGTTTGGAACAATGCGGGGGCTTAAACCAAATATTCTGTGAATGCTGTAATTATCTTTAACACAAATTTCCTGGCATGAGTTGTCTGGCTGGAAAGTGTATGACCACCCTTGAACAAATAAAGCTTAAACTGCACACAGGAACCATCCTTTTACTCAAAGAAGAGAGCAGAGTACATGCTGTGTGTGCATTTGGGTTTTTTAAATGAGCGGAATCCATCTGTATATCTTTCAAACATGTTTGGTATTCCTCAAAGAAATGAGAACTAAGGCCAGTTAATTTCACATGTTATTTTAGAGAGAGAAATTAATAAGTGCTCTTTCATAAAAACAATTAAAGGTTATAAATAAATAAAAAATAAAGAAAGTTTGTTACTTTCCTCAGTAACTTTCAGCTTTAACAGAGAGAATAGTGTGCATCTAGACAGATACTTTCTGAAGAGGGAGACAACAGTTCGAGGTAAGCTGACTCTCAGCTTAACTCAACCTGTTGTCTCAGTACTCATTGGTAAAGAGTGCAAATCATCTCCGTAAACTGCCCTCATTGTACATAATGGCAGTCTGTGACAGCAGTCTCAGATTTCAGGTATAAAACACTGCAAATGTTGGCAGTTTTGGCTACTAAGTTTTCTAAATTTGCTGTAGAATATATATTTCATCAGTCCCTAGCTGTGCACTGTCTACGCCTTCTACTAAATTTTCTTAATACCTTACACACAGAGCATCAAGTACTCCATTCATGTGTGGCTACATTACATTTCCTCCAAGTCATTTACCTTTTAGAGATCATTGTAGTATCTACATCATCAAAACCACAGTTGAAGCAGAATACTAAAAAAAGATTGTTGGGGGACTATTATTACCTCCACAAATTCATAGGCATCCGGTCGTATTTCTGGAGTCACATTAAGCATCATTTTTACGTATGTCCTTATCCCTTCTGGTATGAAGCTGATTCTTCCTTCAGAAAGAAGTTTTAACTGAGACCAAAAAAAAAATCATGGGATTTTGCAAGACAATTTTAACAACTCTTTCTATTTCTACTCAATAAATTGAGAATAATGAACTTATATTGGCATGTCAATTGTGTAATTCATTAATTAATTGATTAGTCAGTCAGCTATGGACACTGAAAGTTAATTTTATAAATTTCAAGAAAGAAAAATGTGCATCAATTTCATCTTTTCTAAAAACCAATATATGTAGAGAGAGAGCTTACAAAGGTAATTACAATACAGCAAACACAATTACCTCAGAACAGCTTTTTTCGAACACGTGCCATTCTTCTTTGTTAGAAAACAGAGGCTGTCCTTTATTATATACTGAAATTATCACTTGGCCAACAGAATATATGTCACTAGCAGGGGAGCATGAAGAACTTAGAGCATACTCGGGTGCCAAGTAATCTAAATTGGGTATGGTGTAAGGGTGATGACTATATGAATAATCTTTACATGGCCAAAATGGCTGAAAAAAAAAAGAAAGAAAAAATATAGAACACTATGATTACCAAATACATAAAACTGTTAAGAGTTACAATATCTGATTCACTTAAGAGGAAAAGAAGCAATACATGAAGAAAAGGAAAAACTGTGATCACATGACAAAACAGAATAATGGTTATCAATATATTATAAAAAGAATCATTTTTTAACGTATGTTCCATGTTGCTAAGCAATTACATAAATCATTACTCATCATGGTACTAATATAGAACTGCAGGAAACACACAATACCTGTCCAAGAACTGACACGGGTTTTAATATTTTTGCATTACACTTCATACAAAATACATTCATTCAGTCTTGTCTATGCATTTAAAACATATAATTCATACTGCCCAATTTAGTAATTTTAATTTCATTCGTCATCAGATATAATGAATGTTTTTGGAAAGCCTGCAACTGTGTCTCTGATTATTTAAATAATAGAACACGTCAATAGTTATGTTTATGCAAGTATCACATGGGTATAACTAACACAACTGACTTCCTAATTATTAAATATGCTTTACATTCTATTCTTATACTATTTTGTTGTAAATATTGTGTGAAATGTAGGAAGAAATGAATATATTTAAGGATTTGCCATAGTTATGTGACAGAGGTTGTCTGGCAGCTAGAGCACTAGGACTCTAGTCCTGGAGGTCTCGAGTTCAATATCAGATACGAGCAAGTATTTTCCCCATTCCAGTCGTCGCCCGCCCCCCCCCCCCCCCCCCAAGATGGCCCCAGATATACTCCGCCCACTAGCAAATGAGAATCAGTAATCTCTCCCTGGGGTAAAAGACAGCTGGGGGGGGGGGGGGGGGGGGGCTTCTAGTGCTGTGGCGAAGAAAGTCTTAACTCTATAGACTCAGGCCAACACCATGGTCACGGACTTTCACAACAGACTTAACCTGTTTTTTATATAGTTGTAATTTAAATGATTAAGTATCACCACCAGTGGATATGAAGATGGATGCAGATGAGCTGACGTAGGTATTGCAGCAGAACAGTGCAGAACACTTTTACGGGGTGTGTGCACAAAACATTACAGGGGAAGAGCCACTGATCCACGTGTTTACTTGCTGGCAGCAATATGCCTGGCCCAGTAGTTCTTACACGGACATCAATTATCTCAGACCTGATCTTCACCTCACATTGTGCTCTGTATTCCATGTGCTTAGTTTATTCTGTCACACGCACCGGTCACATTGTGTTTGTTCTGTGCTCATATCTACTTAGTGTTTGGACACACTGCTCCCCCACAGACTGTCTTGCATGGTGAGCTTCATTCCCTCTTCCTGGGTTCAGCTCCCTGGGTTTGTAGCCTGGACACTGTCAGCTAGTATAGTAATATTTTGTGTTGACAATGAAATTTTGCGGTGTTGCGTCAACATGCCGTACTGGTGGCAAGCCAGGTGCCTGCAAGAAAAGGGGCTAGTTCTTGCTGTACAGCCAGGCGAGGTGTATTTTCAGTTCAGTTGATAAGGCTGCCTTGTTGCTGTCCAGAAGAAATCCAGGACTGTATGATATTAAACAGAATGTCAAGTGCTCTACCAATCCTGAGAAACATAACTTCGAGGAACTGTGTCTGTTGCTCTCACAGTGTATAGGTCATCAAAACCATGTGGTGGTGGCATGTTACAGTTTAACCAACACCACAAGCACCTCAGGCAGTTGTATACGGCATGGTTGGCTGACCTCCAAGGTCCCCTGCACAGGTGTTGGTTTGAG
This sequence comes from Schistocerca gregaria, assembly GCF_023897955.1. Classification (NCBI taxonomy): domain Eukaryota; kingdom Metazoa; phylum Arthropoda; class Insecta; order Orthoptera; family Acrididae; genus Schistocerca; species Schistocerca gregaria. Next base: position 725,933,605 of record NC_064931.1, on the reverse strand, counting down.
TGTTCCCAATGTGCTATCTCATATGTGGACTCACTAATTACAGACATGATCGTCTGGTTAACATCCAACTGCAAGGGGCAAACTAGGGATATTGGCTTTGTCCAACCCTTCTTTAGCTGAAGTTGCTAAGACTGTGGAATCACATGAAATTACAGCAGCAGCAAAGCCACTGCCTGACAACTGGCAGGTGACAAAGTCATACATGCATGATAAACAGCTACCTGGTGTCCAGTGGGGTCAGCCAGGCAGCCTTCCCTTCCACTGTGCCATTATGAGTTAATGCAGGAGCCAAGTCGAGTCGGGATCAAGTCAATCACAGCAACGTAATCCAGCTTGCGGAATTTCTCATGCTCTCAATGTAGCTCTCCTTCCACACATTTCTGATCAGTGGACAAGTTGATGACTTCTGAAATGGACCATATGGAATGTGAACTGTTGCCCTCCTTCCCCCAATCATTGGTTAATGAAGCCTTGCTCCTGTCAATGCCAGCAGACCAACTGTTACCCCAGCCTCTGCAATCTTTGCCCCTGAGACAAGACCAAATGCATTGGTTTTGTCTCCTTTAGTGGTCAATCTGTTGCTGAGTTATTAGTTTATCCCATATAGTGAGGAATATATTTCTGTTTTGCTATTTGTCTCTGCAATTTGTCTATCACTGTGCTGAGGACATCCTTAATTAATGCATTTTTATGATGTCCAATTCCTTCTCCATGTTCTCTCTGTTCAAAGAGAATTTTGACAGAAGAATGCTGAAGATTAGATGTGTCGATTATGTAACTAATGAGGAGGTAAAGAATATAATTGGGGCACAACCTGCATAAAAGAAGGGATCAGTTGGTAGGACACAGTCAAGACATCAAGGGGTCATGAACTTAGTATTGAAGGAAAGTGTGATGAGTAAAAATCATAGGAGGAGACCAACAGATGAATATGTTAAGCAAATTCAGGAGGATATGGAGGGGTGTGGCATTGTCTTTTTCCTATATATATCTCAAAAATGTGCCTATTGTGATTTTCTATGCATAAATCTAGGATATCAATGCTACTACTTTCCTGCTTTTCCGGTATTCAGCAGCAAAATTTATTTTGTTGTGCACATTATTAAAGAAATTTATAATGGCTGTGGTTTTTTTTTTTTTAAGCAGGTGTCCCAGCTGCAGCATATTTTCTGTTCTAGGTGGCTAACTAAAATCTCTGCTGGCACTTCAGATATGGATGACTGCACGGCTAGAACAGACACTTTTGATTACAACATAACATTGTTTGAAATTCTACAGCCTTTTAAAGCAACTGAAGTCTTTCAATCTTTGGATGGCCATGGTGGTTAGACTGTGAAGCAAGCTGGGCTAAAGTTCTTGTCCGGCACAAATTTTCATATGTTACTAGTAAATCATACAGCTGTCATACAATTGTATAAAAAATTTGTGAATGCATTTCATTATCTAATACAGCTGTTCAAAGGAACACTGCATCTAACTGTACAGATATAGTAAAATACAGACACTGTCCTACTGTATTTTATGCCAAAGCAAGGCAATGTGGAGAGTAAAATAATGGCTCTCCCTTGTCAGGAATCACGCAATTTGTGAACAAGCACTATGGGACATAGACACTGAGAAATATGGAAGTTTGGATCGGTCCTAACTGTGTGCTGGGATGGACAATACAGATGAGGTAACTGCTTACGTAAAGTGGCAAATCCAATACTTTTCCTAATCAGTAGTCAATTTCAGTTTCTTATTCCTCTGATAAGATGGAATCATTTGAAACACATCATTATAATATGTTGATATTTATTTTGACATCTTTCTAATGGTTTTTTTGTTTGTTTTTAGCCCATTCATAACTACAAGATGGAATTGTTTATGTTTTTTAACTCAGTGACGTGTGTTTTGGGATGTTTATGTCAGCAACATAATTAAGTGCTGCAGTCTCATCTTTAAGAATTCAAACTAACAGTGAATTTACTTCGCTAGGATTTATGGATTTATTGATTTTGCTCTGCGTGTTAAAAATTTAATACTATTACTTTGCTTCTTTCGATAGGTTTTATTTACATTCTGTACTAAGAAAAATAAATTTATTAAGTCTGCTTTGTGATTTGGGTGCTTACTCATTACATTTTTATTTCATTTTGTTTGCAGATAAAAATGCCTGGAAAATGGTTTTGTCTCTCTGGCCCTTTTGCTCACAAGCTTTGCTTCATAAACAGGCTCTTCAGCAACACATCATTGATCTTGAGGCGGCAAAAAACAGAGTCAAAGGTCAGAACACAGTATGTTGTTCCTGAACAAAGAAACTGGAGAATCTCGTCCAGCAGCCCAGCAGACATCTGAGAAATGGGCTTTGGCATTTTACAACTACAGGATAATGAACTAGTGAGCAAATAATCCATTTTTTTTTTTAATGCAGTGCAGTTGAAATACTGAGTGTCTGAATGGAAGATATCCAAAATAAACACACTATAACTCACAAAATATTTATCTTATATGTTTATGGCTTACAATATTTCAAAAACATCTTCCTGAATCTCATGCTGTCAATAGATATCAATATGAGACCCCCTAATACCATGACAAATATCCAGACAATATTCCACCTCATCCCATGTAGCTTGGAACATGTTTGGTGTAACTTACCGTAGCATCACTTATGCAGTCTTTCAGGTGCTGAAGACTTTATCTTAACCTTGTGGACTGTTTTTTACATAATACTGCAACAAAAAATCGAAAGGGGTTAAGTCTGGAGACCGAGTAGGCCCAGCAATTTGCCAACCTCTGCCAATCCATATTGTGTTCCCTGAAGCAGAGTCTGAAAGATAGTGGAGCTCTGTCTTCTTGAAAGACAGTTTGATATGGTACTTGAGGGAGGGCATATTGTTCCTACATATCTGGGTACAAAACTCCAATCACTGTTCATTGAAAAGAGAATAACGCCCAGATCAGTATGTTACTCATTAACGTGGCCCATACTTCGACTTCTGGGGTTTCCCCCTCACCAAATCATATGCGAGGTGGATTTTCATCACCTCGTATTCTACATTTACATCTGCTTACAACTCCACTAACATGAGACGTTGCTTCATGAGAAAAGGACACATGTTGGAGATAGCCATGTGACTCATTAATCCTTTGTAGCATTTCTAATGCTTGGTTCATATGTGCAGCTTTGTCATTAGGTTTTATTGTGTGAATCATTTCAATCTTTTACATTCTTGGGCACTGTGTGAATCATTTGAATCTTTTACATTCTTAGGTACAGTCTTTTGTACAACACATCACACACTGTTGAATATGGGCTCTGTAACTGCAAACTAGCAGCATGAGCAGATTTATGCAGTCTTCATTGAAATGCTCCTTTAATACAATTAAATGTTCTTCGGAGGTCCATTGCTTTCCAGGAGATGTAAAGGACTACCCGTGGTTATCATTTCATAGTTCCAAAAATCAAATGCTTTTCCTCATAGGCAGTTGACAGCCATACTGGATTCTAAAATGTCGTCATACAGATGTGACAGGTTGCAACTCTGTTACGCTAAAAAACACATTGATCCTGCTCTTGTACTGTTGCCATTTTAACTGCAGACAACAGGAAACAAAACTTTTAAGATTCTTTCTGTAGTTACATAACTTGGCTGCATGTACATACATTAGTCAGCGAGATGATATACTTTTATTCTGGTTAACTTCAAATGGACACCCAGTACATTCTGTGTTTCTCTGGTGAATGCCTCAGCTACCTCTGAAACATTGGACTACAAAGCAGATATCAAGCACGGTAGTGCAGTAGTTAGTACACTGACTTACATTTGGGAGGACAACGGTTGAAAACGATATCTGGCCATCCTGATTTAGGTTTTCCATGATTTCTCTAAATCAATTAAGGCAAATACGAGGATAGTTCCTTCAAAATGGCATGGCCACTTTCCTTCTCCATTCTTCCCTGATCTGAGCTTGTGCTTCATCTCTAATGACCTCATTGTTGACAGAACGTTAAACACTAATCTCCTCCCCTAAAAAGCAGATCCGCAATCATCTACAAGATTTTCTATGATAGATGTTGATTCTAATGACTAAATATTATTAAAAGTAGCACTAGAAGGAAGAGTCACATTTAATGTGCCACTGGCAATGAGAGCATTAGAGAGCAAAAAACTAACAGGTCACAGATGGGGGGCAATAAATGACCTGTAACCTTTTCAAAGAAACCAATCTAGCATTTACATATAAGAAAGTTTAAGGAAACTTGGGAAAACCAGGCTCTTTGGCCTTTATTTTCCTCTAATCCCAAAACTTCTTCATTCTTTCACTTTTTTCTGTCCTCCTCATAAACTTAACGTGTGGATCACCTTGCTACTGGTTTTGCTGCAAATGACTTTCAGCTGTTGACTTTGCTTCTGAACTCTTCCCTGTTTTGGATCACCTCTACTTTAATACCAGTTTCTTGTGCATCTCTTTTGACCTACTCTTCTCACTTAGAGGTGGACTGCAATGATGTGATGTAATTTAAGGTTTTTCAGTCAGTCAGTCAGTCAGTGCTTGTCCATTCTTGTTAGGTGTCCTGAAAATTTCAACTGTCATTTTCCATATTGTGTCCGTCAATTGTTCAGTGCACTTCTGCAACTTTGTTTTACCTATTCTTCCAAGTTCCATCAACAACTGTCTGCGATCCCACAATTTTCCTGAGAATCCTCCTTTCCTTTTTCTCAAGTTCTTCCAACTCTTTCTTTTCATTTACAGGGTGGGGTACGAAATGTGTTATCAATTGTTTCTTTCACAATTTACAACGCACATTAGATATCCCGCTGGCATCTCTACAGCACAACCAGCAGAGCTTCGAAAAACAAATGAGTTTATGATACTGCCGCTAGGAGACTAGTAAGCAGCAATGGCTGACAATGGAAGACTGACGACACAGCAACAATCAGCAATTGTGTTACTTTTTCATGAAACGAAAAGCCTTGTTGAGACTCAGAGGCATTTTCGACAACAGTTTAACACATGATGGGTCCCTTGCAAGAAGACTATCCACACGTTGTATGATAAATTTGTACAGGAAGGAACAATATTGGAAGCAAAGCGACCTCGACCTTAGCCTGTTTGTTCGCCGGAGAATATTGAAGCAGTACAAGCTGCTGTACACAGAAGTCCCAGGAAATCATGTAGAAAGACAGCAGTGCAACTGGGAATATCCAGACACTCTGTTCAACGCATTCTTAAAAGTGAGGATTATAGCGTGGGCAGCAATTTCCAGTCAGGGACTTATTGGACCCTTTTTCTTTGAAGAAATTGTTAACAGCGAGCGTTATTTGAGCACGCTTCGCAATATCTTCATTCCACAGCTTCTTGCTACTGCCTTGCCCTTCAACATGCAGTGGTAAATGCAAGATGGAGCACGGCCACATACTACAAACACTGTGTTGGAGTTTTTACACAAGCATTTCGACATGCAGATCATTTCACTCAGGTTTCCAGGTCGCTTCAATGATGGACAAAATTTGCCCCCAATAATCCAGACCTCAATCCATGTGACTTTTTTCTTTTGGGGTACTTAAAGGAAGAAATTTTCCCGAAACATCCACGTGATTTAATGGAGCTCAGAAGACTTATTCTTCAACCCTGCAGTGAAATTACAGAAGACATGTGCCGTAGGATAATCACTACATCTACATCTACATGATTACTCTGCAATTCACATTTAAAGGCTTTGCAGAGGATTCATCGAACCACAATCATACTATCTCTCTACCATTCCACTCCCAAAAAGCGCGCAGGAAAAATGAACACCTAAACCTTTCTGTTCGGCCTCAGATTTCTCTTATTTTATTTTGATGATCATTCCTATCTATGTAGGTTGGGCTCAACAAAATATTTTTGCATTCGGAAGAGAAAGTTCGTGACTAAAATTTCGTAACTAGATCTCGCTGTGACGAAAAACGTCTTTGCTTTAATGACTTCCATCCCAATTCACGTATCATATCTGCCACACTCTCTCCCCTATTACGTGATAATACAAAACAAGCTGCCCTTTTTTTGCACCCTTTCGATGTCCTCCGTCAATCCCACCTGGTAAGGATCCCACGCCGTGAAGCAATATTCTAACAGAGGACGAACGAGTGTAGTGTAAGCTGTCTCTTTAGTGGACTTGTTGCATCTTCTAAGTGTCCTGCCAATGAAACGCAACCTTTGGCTCACCTTCCCCACAATATTATCTATGTGGTCTTTCCAACTGAAGTTGTTCGTAATTTTAACACCCAGGTACTTAGTTGAATTGACAGCCTTGAGAACTGTACTATTTATCGAGTAATCGAATTCCAACGGATTTCTTTTGGAACTCATGTGGATCATCTCACACTTTTCGTTATTTAGCGTCAACTGCCACCTGACACACCATACAGCAATCTTTTCTAAATCGCTTTGCAACTGATACTGGTCTTCGGATGACCTTACTAGACGGTAAATTACAGCATCTGCGAACAGTCTAAGAGAACTGCTCAGATTGTCACCCAGGTCATTTATATAGATCAGGAACAGTAGAGGTCCCAGGACGCTTCCCTGGGGAACACCTGATATCACTTCAGTTTTACTCGATGATTTGCCGTCTATTACTACGAACTGCTACCTTCCTGATAGGAAATCACGAATCCAGTCGCACAACTGAGACGATAACCCATAGGCCCGCAGCTTGATTAGATGTCGCTTGTGAGGAATGGTGTCAAAAGCTTTCCGGAAATCTATAAACATGGAATCAACTTGAGATCCCCTGTCGATAGCGGCCATTACTTCGTGCGAATAGAGCGCTAGCTGCGTTGGACAGGAACGATGTTTTCTGAAACCATGCTGATTACATATCAATAGATCGTTCCCTTCAAGGTGATTCATAATGTTTCAATACAATATATGCTCCAAAATGCTACTGCAAACCGACGTCAATGATATAGGTCTGTAGTTCGATGGATTACTCCTACTACCCTTCTGAAACACTGGTGCAACCTGCACAATTTTCCAATCTGTAGGTACAGATCTATCGGTGAGAGAGCGGTTGTATATGATTGCTAAGTAGGGAGCTATTGTATCAGCATAATCTGAAAGGAACCTAATGGGTATACAATCTGGACCTGAAGACTTGCCCGTATCAAGCGATTTGAGTTGCTTCGCAACCCCTAAGGTATCTACTTCTAAGAAATTCATGCTAGCAGCTGTCCGTGTTTCAAATTCTGGAATATTCCATTCGTCTTCCCTGGTGAAGGAATTTCGGAAAACTGCGTTCAATAACTCCGCTTTAGCGGCACAGTCATCGGTAACAGTACCAGCGTACCAGCGTTCGGACCTGTTTTGTGTACCATGGGGGATCAGTTCCCTCTCTTACCAATTTATGAAGTATGAATCTCTCAATTGCTGTTGTTACTATATCTTTGAATTTGAGCCACATCTTGTCTACATTTGCATAGTCAGTTCGGAAGGAATGGAGATTGTCTCTTAGGAAGGCTTCTAGTGGCACTTTATCCACTTTCTTAAATAAAATTATTTTGCGTTTGTTTCTAGTGGATTTTGAAGAAACGATATTGAGCCTAGCTACAACGACCTTGTGATCACTAATCCCTGTATCAGTCATGATGCTCTCTATTAGCTCTGGATTGTTTAAGGCTAAGAGGTCAAGTGTGTTTTCGCAACCATTTACAATTCACGTGGGTTCGTGGACTAACTGCTCGAAATAATTTTCGGAGAAAGCATTTACCACCGGTTTTAAACAAGTATTTTTGCCAACATATCGGGGGAAGGTTGAAGTCCCCACCAACTATAACCGTATGAGTGGGGTATTTATTTGTTACGAGACTCAAATTTTCTCTGAACTGTTCAGCAACTGTATCATCGGAGTCTGGGGGTCGGTAGAAGGAGCCAATTACCAACTTAGTTCGGCTGTTAAGTATAACCTCCACCCATACCAATTCTCAGGGAATATCTGCTTCGACTTCACTACAAGATAAACCACTACTGACAGATACAAACACTCCAGCACCAATTCTGCCTAATCTATCTTTCCTGAACACTGTCTGAGAATTTGTAAAAAATTCTACAGAACTTATTTCAGGCTTTAGCCAGCTTTCTGTACCTATAACAATTTCAGCTTCTGTGCTTTCTATTAGCGCTTGAAGCTCAGGGACTTTTCCAGCGCAACTACAACAATTTACAACTACAATTCCGACTGTTCCTTGATCCAAGCACTCCCTGTATTTGCCATACACCCTTTGACATTGCAGCCCACCCCGTACTTTCCCGAGGCCTTCTAATCTAAAAAACTGCCCAGTCAATGCCACATAGCCTCCGCTACCCATGTAGCCGCCAGCTGAGTGTAGTGAACTCCTGACCTATTCAGCGGAACCCGAAACCCCACCACCTTATGGCGCAAGTCAAGGAATCTGCAGCCAACACGGTCGCAAAACCGTCTGAGCCTCTGATTCAGACCCTCCACCCGGCTCTGCACCAAAGATCCACAGTCAGTTCTGTCAAAAATGCTGCAGACAGTGAGCTCTGCCTTCATCTCATAAGCAAGACCGGCAGCCTTCACCAAATCAGATAGCTGCTGAAATCCAGAGAGAATTTCTTCATATCCAAAGTGACACACGTCATTAGTGCCGACATGTGCCACCACCTGCAGCTGGCTGCACCCTGTGCTCTTCATGGTATCCGGAAAGACCCTTTCCACATCAGGAATGACTCCACCCAGAACGCACACGGAGTGCACACTGAATTTCTTCCCCCTCCTTAGCTGTCATATCCCTAAGGGGTCCCATTATGCGCCCAATATTGGAGCTCCTAACTACCAATAAGCCCACCCTCTGCGACTGCCCGGACCATGAAGGCTGGGAATCATCCTCTGAAACAGAGCAGGCAGCTGCATCTGGCTCAGCCAGAGAGAGTACCTGAAACCTGTTTCTCAGACGCACTGGGGAGGCTTTCTGTTCAGCCTCCGGGGACGTCTTTCGCTGCCTGCCACACCTTGGAACGACCTCCCAATCGACCACAGGCGAGGGCTCAGCCCCACTGCGGGCAGCAACCAGGGCAACCACAGTGGCAGACCGATCTGGGGATAGAAGGGACGAGGTTGACATCCCCGTGATACCAAGTCTGGCTCCCCACAGTGGTGCCCATTGGCAACAGCCTCAAGGTGCGTGACCGAAGTCAGTGCCGCTTGCAGCTGTGAGCGAAGGGATGCCAACTCAGCCCTCATCCGAACACAGCAATCACAGTCCCTGTACATTCTAATCAATGTTGAACAACAGTTACTGAAACAAGTCCATGCCTAGATAATGCAAAGGAAACACGCAAAGAATGTATGAACTAACCTGTACAAATGCCTAACGACTGCGCTACAATCTGCCTGAATTTACGATTACAGTAACTAAAACTCGGAATTACACCACCTATACGTAACTCGCACACAATTTGAGTAAGAATCTACGAAGTAAACACTTCATTGTGCGTTTGAAGGAAGTTAGGAAACAAAATGGTGGACATATTGAGCATGTGCTGAGTTAGAACAAATATCTATGGGAGGTTCTTCATTGTAGTATATGTTCCTTTCAGATTGCATTGACAATGAAGTTTATATTCAAAAACAGTTCCTTCGACGCATCAGACCAGTCATCTGGGTTGAATCCATTTGAATTTATCTGTTTTTCTAATCTTTCCATATTTTACCTCCAAGTATTTCTCTCTTTTTTGTTGTTGTTGTCATCGTTGTTCCAATACAGATGTGAGCAATAATGTAACAATGCAGAATAAAATGAAACTGCAGAAGACTATAGTATAGAAGGGAAAATTCTTAACCTATAAATTGATTCTTCATTAACCTATGCACTGCAATAGATTTATATTACACACTATTATTATCATGACAAAATGGCGTTCACTCCTTTATTGGATTATATAAATGTGATGAACTTAATTTTTTAGTTCATCAATATACAAATTATATTAAGTGCATAAATGCACCACATACCTTAGTTTCTTCTTTGAAGTTTATATTTATCATCATTAAATATTCCAACTGATTAATAATGATTATTCATGTACAGAGAACAATCTCACAATTAGTACATACCAAACTTTCACAAATACTCAAATTAATAATTACAGAAATTAAATGTCACTCACCTCTGCATCTGGGTCACTTGAATTTAAAATGCAGAAGTCAAAGCCAAAAATTTTCCAAGCCCCTTGTTGGTTCACCAAAATAGTTTCTGGATTGATGTTGCCATGCAGCAGTTTGACAGTGTTGTGTAGAAAAACAAGTCCTTCTCCAATCTGTTAAACAAATGAGTATCACACAGGTTCTGATTTGTAAAGAAATCTCGCGAAAAATAACAATATTTATAACTCAGAGACAGTGCGGTATTCTTCCTGAACCCATTATTCCAGTCACTTTCTGAAAGAACAGTAAACTACAATCATTGTGTGTGTGTGTGTGTGTGTGTGTGTGTGTGTGTGTGTGTGTGTGTGTAGTGTTCACAATCTGGTGCTTCATTAGGTAAAGTCGCTCAACATTGTTCAGATGAAGTAATGTTATCACACTGAGTTTAGGTAAAGCAGTATTTTGTGTCAAATTATCATTCTGTACAACATGATGTCATGACAAATACATTACAAAGGAAATAAAAAACCAAAGGAATACTGAAAACAAAATTACCTGCACCAATCCGTGTTTAATTTCTACTTCATACAATTTCGCACCCTTCTGACCAGAATTGTGGTCTGAAGATGCAGTACCCGAGTCCTTTATTAACTCTGCAAGACTTGTAAAAACAGGTTCTGCAGCGAATGCCAAACTCTCCCTAAGAACATATATTAAATTATTAGCCACAATTTTCAATTCAATCACATATTATACATGTACTCGAAAAAATTCCAGTACATTTACCACAACGAAAGTTCGATACAGACTTTTTAGTTACTATTAACATAGTCTCCCAGATCATTAATACACAACATAAACAGAAACGGTCCCAACACACTTCCCTGGGACATGAAGTTACTTCTACATTTATCAATAACTCACCACCCAAGATCCTGCCTATTCAGTAATCCTCAGCCAGATGACAAACTTTGTTTTATGCCACATACAGTCTTACTTTTATTAATAAGTTGTGGTACTGTACTTAGTCAGATGCTTTTCGAAGTAAAAACATGCTGCAACTGCACAACTGCCTGGATCCACGGCTTTCAGAATGGAAAAATCCACAATGATTTCACAGGAGGAGGTCATTCTGTTCGACATCTCCTTATGTTTGAGCTTAGAAAATGTTCTAAGTTTCTACAGCAGATGGGTGTTAAACTGAACAGCAGCTCACAAGCAAACTCCCCCACACACCCATTTCATTGCAGAGACCATATACCATAGAAAGTTCCGTCCATCAGAAACTGTTATACTACATAAATAGCAATCCAGTGTTTGTTCAGTTGTTCTACCTACTAGTTACCTGACGTTCTCTCTGAAGTTCTCCATATAAGGACCCAACTACATTTATTCCCATACTGCATACGAAGTTTTGTACAATCTAACAACATGCTGCTTCAATATCTCTCTCTCTCTCTCTCTCTCTCTCTCTCTCTCTCTCTGTGTGTGTGTGTGTGTGTGTGTGTGTGTGTGTGTGTGTGTGTGTGTGTGTGTGTGTGTGTGTGTGTGTGTGTGTGTGTGTGTTTTTGGGTTTCTTGTCTAGTGTGGAAAATACTGCATCTACTTCTCATTAGCGTATCCTATTGCTATACTGCCGCCAATTTCATGTTTTAGCCAGATATCTGTACCTAGCATTATGTGAGCGTAACTGCCCCCCCCCCCCTTTTTTTTTACATGTGTTCCAAACTAGCAATTCACTGTAAATGCTTAGGCAGATCACTACATCAATTCATTCAAATTCATATTTTAAGCACATGATATATATGCAGAAACCTGGTTAAATCATACAAAAAGTAGCAAGACAAACAACCACTTCCAGCACTCTGGGAGCATGAGCAGCAGTCTAGTACACTTAACAGCATAAAAACTGTCTAATGGGGAATTACAGCCAGCATTGACATGAACAAAACGTAACATGTCAGCCTTCTAGTCTACATTGGAGGAATCTGAAGAGAAAATATTACTTTATATGCTACAAGAAAATTACCCAGTTAGTATTCTAGACATATTACTAGAAAGCAAGAAAGTTTACTGCAACTAAAACAAGCTGCCATCAATGAAGATGCACAGTAACCAAATGGAAATGTTTGTAGGATGGTAAATATCAAAACTTGTCACAGAGACTGCTTCAGCTTTGACTTCATGTTATATAGCCACCCCCATCCCCACTGAGAAACTTTATATTCCTCTCCTCTTCTCAGTGGACATTCCTCTAGCTAGAAAAGTGTATATGATGCTCTGCACTGAATACATGCTACCCTCACCTCAAACACAGATTAGATAAGATTTACTTTCATTCCAATTGATCTGTAGGGAGGAGATCCTCCAGGATGTAGAAGCAAATAAGCTAATGTACCTTCCACAGTTCCCAAATGGAATGGCTGACTTTTTTTTAATGAACACCATATGAAAGACTCATTTTACAAACACTCATTTACTAATATCGCACTAATGTGTAGAATTTAAAATTTAAAAAAATGTCTTATTTATGAGAGAGAGAGAGAGAGAGAGAGAGAGAGAGAGAGAGAGAGAGAGAGAGAGAGAGAGAGGCCCTAAGATGGAACCTTGTGGGACTCCGCATGTAATTAGTTCCCAGTCGGATGATGCCTAATAGCTTAATACACGTCTGTTTCCTAGTAACTCCCTTTGTTTCCTGCCAGAGATATAAGATTTGAACCATTTTGCAGCATTTCCTGTTACACCATAATATTCTAATTTACTTAAAAGGATATTGTGATTTGCCTTTGACAGATCACAAAATATACCAGTCACCTGTAACTTTTGTCTAATGAATTAAGTACATTTTCACTGTAAGAGTAAATAGCCTACTCAATATCAGAACCCTTTATAAATCTGAACTGTAACTTTGCCAGTATGTTATCTGTGATGAGATGGTTATAAAGCCGATTGTAAACGACCTTTTCTAAAATTTTTGAGAATGCTGACAAAAGTGAACTTCGACAGAAATGTGACGCTATTTCTTTATCTCCCTTCTTAAACAGTGGCTTAACTTCAGCATATTTCTACCATCCAGGAAATATTCCACTGATAAACGACTGGTTACACAGATAGCTTAATACGTTAATTCAAAATCACATTATTTAATTAACTTTGTTGATATTTCATCACACCCACTAGACGTTTTTGATTTTAAAGATTTTATGATGGACATTACTTCTGCTGGGGTCGTGAGAGATTCATTTTATGGAAGTTACTTGAAATGTGTGGTCCGAGGTATTCCATAACATCATTTACAGAATCTGACAACCCCATCTTTTTCAGTAAGAGTTATAAAATATTCTTTAAAATGTTCTGCGACACTATATCTATCAGTTATGTATCATTTACTCTTAATGCTATTTGTCCCTCTTCATGTCCTGTTCTACCGGTCTCCTCTTTCACTATATCCCATAATCCCATATTGTCTATTTTGTTATCTGATATGACTAGCCTTTCCTTGTAATATATTTGCTTTGATGTCTGTATTATAGTCTTTAATGTTTTACAGTATTTCTTGTAATGTACGATAGCATCAACATCAGAACTGTTTCGGATTTACAGATACAGTTTTCTTTTTGTTTTACGAGTACGTGTTTTATTTTTCCTTCATGCCATGAGCACTGTAAACATCAGTCCAGTGAATGTCTGAGGACTGTCCTAAAATAAACAATTTTTGGCTTATTAATTACTCTCTTGAGCTCAGATTTAACAGATTTTATATCCTGTTCAGTAATAACATTTAACAGAAGGAACTGCATGTCATGGTCTGAGAGGCTGTTGACTATTGGTCTTTTACTATAATTTTGTTCATTGGACTTTTCTATAAAGATATTATCAATGGCTGTTTGTGAGCAATTGGCTACCCTAGTGGGGAACTTTACAGTGGGGATTAAGTTGAATGATAGTATTACTAACTCAAATAAGTTCTTATTGGGAGAGTCTTTAAGGAAATCTACACTGAAGTCACCAGCAACCACTATTTCTTTGTTTATGTTGTTAAATGAACCAGTACAGCTTCAAGGTGGTTTATGAACAGATTGAAGTTATCTGCAAGTGCTCGATATACACTTAATATTATGAAGGATTTTTTGTGAAATTCTACTTCTGTTGCACATGCTTCCATATGCTGTCCTAAATAAAATTTATGAATGTTATGTTCTTAAATTTATGACAGTTCCTCGTGAATGTGGTGACTACTCCTTTTTCCATTTCTGTACTAAAAAAGTGAGATGCTAACCTAAATCCTGTAAGATTTAAAAGTTCGATACCAGTGGTAAGATGATGTTCAGAGAGGCAGATTATGTCAGATGGGTTTGAGGAATATTTCACCTATGCAGGTAATTTATTCATTAATTTTATTCCTCAGTCCTTGAATATTTTGATGCAATAAAGATGGCTAACATTTCACACTGAGCTGAATTTGGGTAGAGTTGAAATTTCTGCTGATTGTTGAAAATTCCTAACCAATAGCTGTTTGTGCTGATGTAATAAGCTAGAAATAAGTTTTTTTTGTTTCTTTCTCAAACTGAAGGTTTGTCTCAATCCTAACCTCTCTTAAAACTGTTTCTTTCTGTCCTTCCTACCCTAAAAAGGGTCTTCTCTGAACACTATAACCAATAGTATTTTATCACTGATGACAGTCTTCCTTCCCCCCCCCCCCCCCAACTTTGCTGCTATTTTCCCAGCCAGTTTACCCATCCCTTTCCTGTTGAGGTGAAGGCCATGCCTAGTTTAATCCCACCTATTCAGAGAATCAACAGGAACCAAACCAATGTGTGACCCTGCACCCGACTTAAGCAGCTGTCCCAACTCCACATTAACTCTCGACAGAAAAGTTCAAATGGATCAGCCATGGCATCGAAGAACAGATACAAACTCAACACTAGTATTCTTCGATGCTGATGCAATCTTTGCCAGGTCACACTCTATACTGTACCCAGGATCTCTGACGACAGTATTACCTGGCCCACCCACTATAACCATGATGTCTTCCTTAGTGAAATCTTTGCAATGTTATCCTAAATCCTCCGTCACCTGCTCCAGACCAGCACTAGCTTTAAAATAAACTAGTGGCCTTGTATTCTGATCCTAGTTCATCCTGCAAAAGTTGGCCAACACCTCTTCCATGGGAACTACCTAACAACAACACTTTCTCTCTCTTTACTGATTTCCCTACATTCTTACTTTTCAATTTGCTGCTAGACGTTTGTCGTACCCTGTCTACACCTGCAACTGCTTGAGGCCCACCAGCTTTTAACTGAAGCAACAGGTCAAATCTATTTTCCACATTCACCATGAAGCTGTTAAAGTTCTAGGTTAATGATACACTTAGAAAGCACACTAATACACCTATTTACCATGTAATCAGTACTAAACTAAATGATGTTATAATCTAAAATGTTAAAAAGTAATAGCAGCTATACCATAGACAGGCACATACTTCCTGGATCCATTTACTTTACCACCCCTATTTCACATGTCTTACATGAAAATCTAGAAATGTTCATCAAGAAAAGGCAATATCAAGCCACATAAATAAGGGTGTTGATAAGCTGCTTAGGATGAATGTCTCGTGCTGCCAAGTAGTCTCAGCTGGTGAGCCCTTAGAAAAACAATGCTGCCACACAATCAGCTGAAGGGTCAAAATAAAACACTGGCAAAGAGATATTTATTAAATGTCTGTGCTAGGAAAAGGGGCTTAGGCCTTTTGTTAGGAGTAATGGTAGAAGTGACAGCAACCTATTCTATAAATAAAAAGCAGGAGGTTCAGTAGACTGAGCTTGGCATATTGTTTCTACAATGCACCCACAATTGACACATTATGCTCCTAATTTAATTCACACAATTATCAAGGTATAGTTCTTTTAATAGGCTGTCGTATTCAGTAGTGCTCCACCTACAGTTCAGAATCACACTGCCAACCGAACTAATTTTAATTCCAGTCCCTCTCATATAATAAATTCCAAGATGCTCACTGCAACCTGCCACATGAAATTAAACCTGTGTGGCAGGCCAGTATTCAAACCTGGCATCTTAGCCTTTTGTAAGAAGCTATCCAAGTGTGACAGATCCGCCTCACAGCTTCACTTCATCTACCCCTTAAGCTTCACAGCAGTTTTACATACCTTGCAGGACTAGCAGTCTTGAAATAAATGCTATTGCGGACACACAGCTTAGCCGCAGCCTGGGGGATGGTTTCCAGAATCAATTGAATCTCTACTACAGGGAGAAAATTCGTACCATACAACTACGGTTGCGATATTTGGGTAATTAGTAAAAAGTTTTGAAAGTACGGACTCATTCTTCAAAAGGGCCCAAAATACAGCATTTTATTAATGTGAATGCTTGTGTCCATGGGAGCCTACAGTACAGCAGCACTCTGAAAATTTGCTCTTCAAAATGTTTCAAAGGAAGCTTTCCATATCAGGTGTCCAAGCAGCCGAAATCTACATTTCTCACTTCACACAAAAACAAATTAAGAATATACTTGGGAGAAATGCATTAAAGAGCTTGTTCAGAAACTTATTAGATTTTTCATCATAAAAGTATGTAGCATCCAGATTCATGTTCAGAGTAGGTTTTCATGAGGTGGATATCTCACAATTTTGCTCAGAGTGACTCCTTCCATTCAGATAGGAAGCTCAGGTCATTCAAAGGTACAGGCTGAGCTGACTGCCTTCTATTTTAACTTGACGACCACAAGGCTGCCAATGGGCATGGCACTCATATGACGCCATGAGCCCATCGGTGACGACAAGCTTCACTATGTAAACTTTGCATGACTTGTTTGTAATGCAGTCACATGCATTTTAGTGAAACCTACTTTGGATTAACATGACCTGTAAATGAAATCTTGGGTTGCAGACTTATGCAGCAAGTAGAACTGTAAGAAGCCACAACTGCAATCTAGACTAAATGAATATTTCTTGCAGTAATATGCATTAACTTTTATTCCTTGACCGAGTTGACACTAGCATGCAGGGACTAGCGTACAATATCTTGCTCAATATTTTTCAGGAGTATACAAAGATTACCACAATTTAACAGTCCAATATCACAATTTACAGAAGGCCACTAAATGACATTTAAGCAAGGAAAAAAATTGAAAATGTGTGAAAGATACCACAAGTGTTACTTTGATACTTTTGAAACTTATAGAAGGTCTGAAGTTTTGGAATTAGCAAAGAATGTAGTCACAGACTGACACCTCTGCCAACCTCGGTATTTGCTGATTGCTGCATATCTGCATCATCAATTCTACTTGCCTAATCAATTGTACCGAGTGATAAAGTCAATATAAATTTGAAAACTGAATAAATCACAGAATAATGTAGATAGAGTGTTACAAATTGACACACGTGCTTGGAATGACATTGTGTTTTTTTGGTTCTAATAAAACCCCAACATTCAAAAATGCCTGACAGGTGGTGCTTCATCTGATCAGAATAGCAATAATTAGCATAAAGTAAGACAAAGCAAAGATGATCTACAGGAAATGCTCAATATGTCCATCATTCCTCAACAATAACTGTAGTCTAGGAATAATGTTGTGAACAGCACTATAAAACATGTCCAGAGTTATGGTGAGGCAGTGACATAGGATATAGTTTTCAGCATCTCTAGATATGTCGGTCGATCACGATACACTTGCGACTTCAGGTAACCCCAAAGCCAATAATCACATGGGCTGAGGTATGAGGCCAAGCATGACTAAAGTGGCGGCTGAGCACACGATCGTCACCAAACGACGCGCGCAAGAGATCTTTCACGCGTCTAGCAATATGGTGTGGAGCGCCATCCTGCATAAGCCTCGTACGTTCCAGCAGGTGTTTATCAGCCAGGCTGGGGATGATGCGATTCTGTAACATACCGGCGTACCTCTCACCTGTCACGGTAGCAGTTTTTCTGTCTAGTGCCACCTGTCGGACTTTTCGTGAACTTTGTTTTTTTTTGTTTTAATAAAGCCCCATGTCATTCCAAGCATGTGTCAATTTTACCTCTATCTACACCATTCCATGATTTGAGTTTTCAAATTTATACTGACTTTTTGATCACCCTGTATATCGCAGATGTGATTATTTAACTTTTTAGTATAGCGTATGTACCGTTAACAACTAGCTTTTGTTTCTAATTCTTTTTGTGAGATAACTAACAGCAGCCGGCATCCAAATGGTGCACTGATACTTATCTGCATCTTAGGTTCTCCCCCCCCCCCCCCTTTTCTCAGTTTTTCTTATTAAGTACATGTACAAATAAAGAGGATGTAAGAATCTTTTTTTTATGTGATTACCAAAGTTTTTGTTAATGTGAACTGGCGTGGCCTGGGGCTCTGTTGTGTCCACTAGCAGTCTCATGTCAGTTAATGTGTCAATCCGAAGTTTGAGACATTTGGATACAATATCTATAATATATTCATATAAAAAATCTAACTTTCTGACAAGCAAACTCTCCAAAAGTTAATTATACAAAACTGGCATTCTTGAGTAGGATACAACCAATTTTATTTTGTAAGAAGTGTGAATATTACTAATAAATTTGAAGAAACAAGTATTTTTAGTTTTGAAGTGGACACAGATAAATTAATGATAATGAACACTTGTGTAAAGAAACACTTTACTGACATTAACCCCTTAACTCAAAACCTCGAGATTTCATCTATTATTTTGACAGAAACTTAAAATTCTGAGTATACTGAAGCAACTTGATACGTTCACTGCAGTCTCCAGTGCAGGCCGCTGATTCTCTAGGCGGACACTTAAGCACACATGAACAGATAGTTGAAATCACACCCCTGCGAAACTTGTAAGTTCAGGTTTTCCACATAGGTAATATTGACAGTGACTATAGCATCTGCGAAAGAGGTGTTGCTAGATACAGAAACAGAAGTACGCTTTAGCTGCATGCTGATCATGTAATAAATGCTGCATGCTGTCTGACATTTACAAGTGTCATATTCATTTATTGCAAACAATTCTAACACCACCTCCGATTTATTGATTTTATTGCGAACTGGAAAGAAAATGCAATTCAAACAAGCGATAAATCCACTCCATTGAGAAAAAATTACAGTCTGAAAACACCAAAGGTTTAACAAACAGAAAAAAAGAAAGCAGACTCATCTGCAATGTGGTGCTACAGAAAACCAATCCCACATAAGTAAGTTTGCAAGGTGTAGAGGTGATGCTTTTATAGCAAACTACAAATAATTCTACATACTGTACAGAAACCTCATGTTCTGAGCAATCAATGTAACAACGTTTTACTTCGCTATAAAATAAAACGAACACTTTACAAATCAGACACGAACAGATCTTCCTCTGAAGACACGAACAGATCTTCCTCTGAAGACACGAACAGATCTTCCTCTGAAGACACGAACAGATCTTCCTCTGAAGACACGAACAGATCTTCCTCTGAAGACACGAACAGATCTTCCTCTGAAGACACGAACAGATCTTCCTCTGAAGACACGAACAGATCTTCCTCTGAAGACACGAACAGATCTTCCTCTGAAGACAACATACCATTACATTACGGATGTGTAAATGTGCAGCAGTTACAACAGAATACAGGTTTGTTTGGACACGTTCTGCACACGTATGGTGTATCTGTACACTTGCCCCGTGTGGCACACACAGTACATCGTATCCTCATAACTTGCTTCTTCCCTTCAATTGCGTCCTGCTTTTGCACGCGCTGCTGCTGCTGCTTCTTCACAGGCAATTGCATTGAACGCCGCCACAATGCCTTACAGGAGAATTCGTCGTCGTTCTAAACAGACAGTTTATAAAACCATCAAGAACATCTAGATCGCCACAACATCTGGAGACAAGAAGAACCACATACCAGTAAAGAGTGTTGCTGCTACTGCACTTGTCGACAGACCTTGTGTTTTCAGTGGTTGTAGACTTAATTTTAGTATTGACATTAATGATACTTTTGATCATGGTAATGGTTGGCTCACTGTAGCCATTGTACGTGGAGGTACGGGAGTTCCTAACGTACCTGGACTTGATAGTTTCGTTGATAGACACATAATACAACATCTGGTCCCGCCTACCAGTCCCAGACATACAACTATTATATTTGATAATTGGTTTTGAGACTATTTGCTGGTGTGCATTCAGTACACTTCCCATCGCATTTAGACTATTCTGTGGAAACATAGGCGACCTCATATTCTTCCATTTGCCGATCACTACGTCATCCGAATATTGTGCAACAGTGTCCTTTCTCCAGTTTTGCACATACCACGTCTTTAGTGGTATTTCTCCTATTTACCCTTCGTATTCCAGTTCAATGTGTTTTTATATTCAACAGGGTTTTAGCTAAAACAAAGCTGTTGTAAAAATTGTCCATGTAAACATGATGGCCAGCATGCAGCTTCTCTTCTAACAGCATGTCCTTTCCCCCATACCACCACACATCACCATGTACACAGTGCACTTATTTACGAAACCGTCTGGATCATTTCGCATATACAATTTGATGCCATCTTTATTCCTTTGTCTTAAATGACAGTCGTCCCCTCCAAAGGATTATTGATTCATCTAAAGATCGATCCTGACCTGGATAAAACACCTGACACCCTTCTGTTAAAATAATTCAATATAGGGTGTACCTTATATAGTCAATCATCTGGCTTCGGTCTCTACTAGATTTATTGCAAAATGCAATGAGCACAAGATAAGCAAATATCTGTCTGCCCATACTCATCGCTATTCCTCTATTTTCGAACAGCAGGTCTTTCTTCCAGTAGTCTTGTAATTGGGCATATTTGACATTACCAAAGTGTAATGATATACCCAGGAAGACTAGTATTTCTCATATACTTACAGGTTTCCAATCACTAATCCTACAGCCCTCTTTCATATTTTTGCTCACAAGTATATTACATGTGTGACTGTTTGTTTCAACTACGAGCTGCAGTATGTCATCTGTAACCAGTAGCCTAAAGAAACTCATTGGTGTATTGCCAGCAGGATTTATCTGCAAACGTTCTACTTTTGTAAGTGGATGATACTGCATCCCATGTGGCTCTCCATACCAAGGCACACCTACTTTGCTTACTTCTGCGAGTGTGGGTTCTTTAGTCTGCAATTTCCTCGTCATTGTCGTCCGTATCGTCTGATTCCGAACTGTCGCGAAACATTCTACATTTCTGCTTCCACACTCTTCACTATGATATGTTTCTGCAGTCTCCAAATTCCAGCCACCCTCCTTTGGTTTGTCCCCTCTGAACTCAACATCACTATCTTCTAACAAACTCAGTAACTCATGGTCATCATATTGTTCACTCTTCTTACTCTTTTTGGGTTAAAAAGTGTCAGAGTGTTGATTCGCCACCATTGCAAACAATGCAAAAGAGAGGACTAAAGACAAAAACACAACTGCAGACAGGCAAACGTTACGTGTTGCTTGAACTAACACGAGTGCACAGCTGAACAAACCAGCCTGAGCACTCAGCTAGCAAATGCGCCGCTTATAAGAGTTACCTGCACTGGCGGGTTTATCGTGGAAACAAGCGTCAGCCACAGCAAACGTGTTAAGGAAAGACCTTCAAAAACATAAAACCCGATTTCTTATTTTCAGCACTGACAGTTAAGTGTTCAGCCACTCGAGAGCACCTGGTTACCATGTTTCAGTTAAGGTTGTTGCCACTAGACATCCGTCTTTGAAAGTGCATGTTTCGAGTATCCAAAGCTGTGTGCAGACTCTCCTATATTACTGTTTACACAATGATTTCAGAAAAACATGACAAGTTATCCTGATCCTGACATTGAATTTAGTGGCTCAAAGTGAATGAATGTAATGTTACTTCACTAGTGAAAGTAACAAAACTGTCTGCTAAGTGACAAATGTTGGTCAGTGCTATGAGATGAATACATCCACTGTGTTCCAGCCAGCTCCTCCAAGATTCATGTTCACAGGAAACTAACTACAGACTTCACAGAGAGACAAACTAAAAACTGCTTCAAGTTCCAGGATATTTTAGCCAAAGACCAGCACACGAGTATACATGAGATTTTATTTCGGTGATCTTCAAAATTTTATAACTCTTTTGAGCTTTAAAACTGGGCATGTCATTCATAATGTAATTCATTCCAGGATTTTTTAAACTAACAACATATTTTTGGAACAATTTTAAAAGAATCATTAAGTTCAAGGGTTAAACTTGCAGCAAGTTAACTATTTATAAAGAGATTTGTTTCCAATTTTTAGAATTGCACACATCTGATCTTTATTTTGACATTGTCCACATCATGAATGGGTCTGAACACTACAATATTGTACTAGGCACAGTAGTGTTGGAGATGGGATGCTTTTGACCTTTGAACTGACTGACCCAGCCAGTTCCAGACACTTTTAGAGTTTAGTTGTGGACACTATGGTGCATACTAGCATTTTTCACATTCATGAGTCATTACCAAAAGTGAATGAAGTGATGTGACTAAGTAGCCTATGATGGACTGGAGATCAAACACCAGACATTTGGATTTCAAGTCTGACATTTAACCACTGTGCAATGGTGCTTGTGAGGGCAGTGCATTTTGCAATTACAATAGTGTTCTCAGATAAACTGCTGTTCTTTCACATGTAAGGTCTGCCCACAACATACACTATAAAATATTAAATGAGCCTCTTACGTTTTATCATACTCTCACAGGAGCACCAGAAACACCCCTTCTTTGTGAAATATTTGGTAATTGCACATCCACTGGCTCAATGCACAGCCTACAGTAGTACCAGAGAGACTTTTAAGCATAGACTTCACAGTAAGTAGGTCACAGACAATCTGAAATTTCACCTCTGACTTCACCTGGGGTTTCAGTAGTTTGAAACTAAGGTTTCACCAAAGTTGACAGATCAAAGTTTCAACTAGAATGTTCTAAATTCAAACATATCAGTAACACCTCAGCCATATACGACTGGTGATCAAGGGACACTGCCTTCCAAGCTGCCATGGTCACCTACAAAGGTGAGTCACTAAAAATGTATCTTGTGTTGAGGTGTATTAAATTCCCTAATAATCTTTGGAAAACAAAAACATTGTGAAGGATGCTGAAACTGGAAATATGTAGGCTTTCAGATGACAGGTCCAAACAGTCTTTACACATAGTTTTTCGTAAGTTATCCTGTGTAAGAGTCTTCATTTATCAGCCACTCCTGGGCATGAAAACTAAGCAAAGGAGCCTAGCATGTATGATATGAAATTACTTCAGTGAACTCAATCATTAAGAAAAAGCATACAACTACTTGTCTAACAGAAAATTTTAAATATTTACACATGATTAGGAGGAATTCAGGAAACTTTTACAGAAGATGTTACTTCATTCTCCACTACAGAATCACCATCACAAACTGAGAAACAACTCTGAAAAACGTTTGAGAAATAAATGTGGGATGTTGATCTCTCATTCAATAGAAATTGACAAGTTCATTTGTCAAACAGGAGCACCAGAAACACCCCTTCTTTGTGAAATATTTGGTAATTGCACATCCACTGGCTCAATGCACAGCCTACAGTAGTACCAGAGAGACTTTTAAGCATAGACTTCACAGTAAGTAGGTCACAGACAATCTGAAATTTCACCTCTGACTTCACCTGGGGTTTCAGTAGTTTGAAACTAAGGTTTCACCAAAGTTGACAGATCAAAGTTTCAACTAGAATGTTCTAAATTCAAACATATCAGTAACACCTCAGCCATATACGACTGGTGATCAAGGGACACTGCCTTCCAAGCTGCCATGGTCACCTACAAAGGTGAGTCACTAAAAATGTATCTTGTGTTGAGGTGTATTAAATTCCCTAATAATCTTTGGAAAACAAAAACATTGTGAAGGATGCTGAAACTGGAAATATGTAGGCTTTCAGATGACAGGTCCAAACAGTCTTTACACATAGTTTTTCGTAAGTTATCCTGTGTAAGAGTCTTCATTTATCAGCCACTCCTGGGCATGAAAACTAAGCAAAGGAGCCTAGCATGTATGATATGAAATTACTTCAGTGAACTCAATCATTAAGAAAAAGCATACAACTACTTGTCTAACAGAAAATTTTAAATATTTACACATGATTAGGAGGAATTCAGGAAACTTTTACAGAAGATGTTACTTCATTCTCCACTACAGAATCACCATCACAAACTGAGAAACAACTCTGAAAAACGTTTGAGAAATAAATGTGGGATGTTGATCTCTCATTCAATAGAAATTGACAAGTTCATTTGTCAAACAGTTGCCCTCAAGACTGATTAATTTCATGGTCTTTGGTTTCAAAAATTATAGAGGTGCAATTTTTTATTTTCAGTACAGACATTTCCATTATACCTTGTAAACAATTACAAATCTTTAAGTGAATAAACAATATTATACACTGCTGCTGCTACTATTCAGGAATGATAATCACAAATATCATGTCTGTCCCCACATCCAACAAGACAATGGCACAGACCAACTTCAGCTCCTTTAAAACCATCTCCATTACAACCTACCTCACACTCACAACTGACTTTAAAGTTCTAATTATAAGAAACCACATAATTAAAGAAAGTAACACTAACAAACAATTCAAATTTAATTGTTAACAGCAAATAATCACTTCCATTCTGCAGAGCTGCACTAAGAAAAATACTAAATGCCTCAAAAACTGAGTATTATGTTACCCCAATGAATTTTTACATCTATGTGACAGTCTAGTTTAACATTTGCCTACACATCTGTCAATACCTGGAAATTTGAACATAAGCAGTATTTTTAATTCCTGGTTGACCATAACAGTTCTTGGCAACCATGCTCTTTGAAAGTCATCACCATTCAGCCAGTTCAGTGAATTAATAGACATTTAAAACCATCAAACATGTTTGATTTCTTAGCTGTGATAATACACATAGATAAATTCCGAACTATAACAGTCAAGCACACTAGTGTGGGGGCTAGTGGAAAGTGGCTTCTTCTTCTTCTTCTTCTTCTTCTTCTCCTTCTCCTTCTCCTTCTCCTCCTCCTCCTCCTAAAGCCAGTTTCCTTCAGTAGCTTTAATCTTTCCATTGGACTGCTAATATTTGTTTTACTGGCTGGTAATTTATTTCTTATGATTTTGATGATCTTCCAGTCATAATCGTGTGTTATAGTCACACTTTCTCTTACATTCCCACTCATTAATGGAGTCCACTTTACATCTTTTGTAATTCTTTCACTTCTCTGTATCATCAGCATTTTTCCTGTAATTCTTTAGAGCATTATCATTTCTGTGGTCTACAAGTATTATGTTTCTAGCCTTGCCTCAGCTATGTACTGATTGCAAACTTTTACAAGGTCCCTCAGCAAGGGATGCTGGGAATGGAAGCTTGTGATCAGCTCTTAGGACATTGGCTGCTGAGACAAGCCCTACCTACTTCCCAAGCAGCCAGCTATAAAAGAAACAAACCTGTAAAGGATTAATGCATTGTAGAAGTGACAAAAGTGAGTGGCAAGTTGCCAGAAGGACCAGGTACAGCTTCTTAGCTAATTTCTGTAAATAATAAGAATCCCTACACAAAAAACCACATGAATCAACATTATATTAACAGCAGCTACTTATTGTTACGTATTGTAACAATACTGATACATAGTTAAGGTTGGCAACTAGCATAAACATTCCAGAGCGGTACGAAGTCTGATTTACACCAATCTCAGAGGGGCAAAGTAAAAATGTGCAACCAGTACATCATAATTGTTCTCAATATGGTTTTGTATATTCTTGCCTCTGCCTCAATATAAATGAAATACTTTATCTTGGGTTCATATTCCTCAACAATGATAACTTTTATGCTTTCTGGTGTCCATATCCAAGGAACATTTGTAACCTCACTGATATGGAACGTCAATTTCATTGAGTCCATGGTATGAGTGCTCACTGAGGGGACAATCAATTCCTTATAGGGTTTGGGCATCACATCTATCTAAATTCATTGCAAACCTATTACAATTGTCATGTTTAATGCAACTACGGATTTATATATGTAGATGATTTACCACTAAATAGGACAAATCAGTAAATGTTCTTCAAACACACTATTGTGAGGTAAAAGAAAATGCGTGAAGTGTTTCCACTTAAAGGAAAAACTGAGAACACACAAGGCATTAAAGAAGATGGTAAGATATTTTAACTAACAAAAAGGCTAAAATTAATTCAGAGTGAAATGCTGCATATTATTTCAACAAAAAACATTACTTTCAACTTGAGTTATATAATGAAGGAAAGGCACTGTCATTGACATCATGGAAGTGATGCAGTAAACAGATTGGCTAGCCATCATACTGTGTGTATGTAGACTGACCAATGAATGTAGAGGCACAAGCTGCACTTCAGTGCAGGAGGAGAAGCAGCTAGGTGGTGGTTACAGAAATGTATGAACCACCATATTGTGCATAAATTTTGTGAGTACCCTGGGAATTGAATTGTCCTATATGATTCCAACAAATCTGAATCCAGTTGTGTACATAAAAATATTCATAGATGTAGCAGATTGTCCACATTACTTTCTAAGTACAGAAACAAACAATTGACATGGAGTTGTCAGATTAAATGTAGCTGTAGCAGCAGCACCTTGCTAAAATTTTGGCACAGTACTTGTCTTCTCTAGTGAATGCTACTTTAACTGTCACAGCAACACATGAGAACCAGTTTATTCTAGGTTCCTTCCTTCCCACAGTAGCAAGAAAAATCTGCAACTGTGTAATTAAAATGAAAAAATTCACATAAGTGTATGATATAGGTGTGCTATGACCACAACCAGACAGCCCTGAATGTTCATTGCATACCAGCTGGTCTTTAATTGTTTACAACCTGAAATGGAAGACCACAGCTGATTATACTGCGCTGCTGCCTTTCTAACAAGTTACTCAAAGGCTAAACACAAATTATCTGTGTGTGTTCTTTTCAGTGTACATTAAAATCCCTGCACTATCAACTGCAAGTTCATCTTTTGACAAAATTTTGAACAATAACTCGAAGTACACTCAACTGTGACTCACTACCTTTAGCCCATTCAGCCAGAGATCCGTGGCTGTTAAAATTGGCTTTGTGTGTTTGCGACAACTAACAACATAACGCAATTTTGTTTGCATTTCTATGACACCTGAGTGTTGCCACAGTGTTACCTAACTACTAGTTTAGTCTGTTAAACAAGCCTTTTGCACTTCACAGTTAAAAGCTGGCAAGGATTCTCCTTCACCAGAACATTAGATTGGGAAGATAGCACTGTTTCACAAAAGCAAGTCTCTCCGAAGACAAAGGGATTATCAGCAGAAAGTAATTTGATTCCGTTTATGATTTAAGAATCAAATCAATGTCAAAATATTATGAAAATGAAAAGCGTATAATTTTTCCAAGGCAGGGCTAAAGGTGAAAGAAAAACATTGAACACTTCAGAGTTCATCACTTGCTCACCCTCTTCCATTTCCTTACAAGCTGAATTTGTTTGATATAACATTGTGTGGTGCCAAATTAATATATTCCAACAGTTTAGTGTGTTTTGAATTGCTACTTTTGTATGAAGTGCCCGAGCTTTTTGCCAAGTTTAGGGCAAGTCTGTTTTGCAGTTATCTCTCCCGTTTATTAAACTGAACATTCAAATTTGAATTTTCGGGTAAACCTCAGTCATGCCAGCTGATCATATGCATTAATGTTCCTATTTCCATATCCTGCATTATGAACTGGCACATCACTAACTTTTCCGCGTGTGAGCAAAATTTGATGATACTTGAATTAATACCCCCCACTAACTAGCTTCCAAAATAAGGTCGGTTGGTTTGGGGGATTAAAGGGACCAGACTGCTATGGTCATCTGACCCTTTAAAAAAAAAAGCCTAAAGTGAAGAAAAACGAACAACAGGAAAGACAGCAGACGACACAGGACAAGAGATACTTAGACAAAGAACAGACAAAGTAAAACCAAACAGAGTGTGGCAGTGGTTGGTCAACCATAGGGATAAAAAAGGAAAAGCCAACCACCGAGAACACATTAAAACCTCAGTTTAAGATAGTAGGCCAAAGGCCAGAATCAACACAATACAATAAAATGAAACAAACACTCAGATTAAACAATAAAAGCCCCTTGACCGAATAAAACGTAAAACTAAGTCAGCCACAGCAGAGTCATCTGTTAAAAGCGCAGGGAGCGTGTTAGGCAGAGCGGACAACTGCCTGAGCACAGCTAAAAGTGGACAGTCCAATAAAATGTGGACCACTGTCAAAACGGAGCCGCAGCGACATAAAGGGGGGGTCCTAACGTCGCAAGAGGTGGCCGTGCGTCAGCCATGTGTGCCCAATGCGCAACCAGAAGAGGACAACTGACTCCTTGCGAGAGGCCCGCAAGGAGGAGCACCACACACCGGTAGCCTCCTTGATGGCCCGAAGTTTGTTTCGTGAAAGCAGGGTGCGCCATTCAGTATCCCAAAGGTCCAGAATTTTGCTGCGTAGGCACGCTCGCAAATCTGTCTCCGGAAGGCCAATGTCCAGAGATGGTGTACTGGTGGCCTCTTTCGCCAGGCGGTCAACATTCTCATTGCCGGGTATCCCAACATGGCCTGGGGTCCACACGAAGACCACAGAGTGGCCGCAACGTGCAAGAGTATGCAGGGACTCCTGGATAGCCATCACCAGACGAGAACGAGGGTAACACTGGTCGAGAGCTCGTAAACCGCTCAGGGAATCGCTACAGATAATGAAGGACTCACCTGAGCAGGAGCGGATATACTCTAGGGCATGAAAGATGGCAACCAGCTCAGCACTGTAAACACTGCAGCCAGCCAGCAACAAACATTGTTCAGAATGGTCCTCTAGAGTTAGTGCATAACAGACACGACCAGCAACCATCGAACCGTCAGTGCAGACAACGCCAGAGCGCTGATACGTGGCCAGGATGGAATAAAAGTGGCGGCAGAAGGCCTCCGGAGGAACTGAGTCCTTTGGGTCCTGTGCCAAGTCGAGCCGAAGGCAAGGGCGAGGAACACACCATGGGGGTGTACGCATTGTGGCCCGGAAAGGAGGTGGAACAGTGAGAACCCTAAGCCACGAAAGAAGCTCTGACTAATCGCAATCTTACAACCTGACCGATGCCGACGTTCTGGCAGATGGACGACCGATTGCAGGAACAGGGGACGATAGTTGGGATGCCCAGGCAAGCTAAAAACGTGGGCAGCATAAGCGGCCAACAAACGTTGGTGTCTTAACTGCCGGGGAGGGACACTTGCCTCCACTAGTATGCTGTCCACAGGGCTGGACCGGAAGGCACCAGTGGCAAGTCGTATCCCACTGTAGTATTGGGTCCAGCACCCGCAATGCAGATGGGGATGCTGAGCCATAAGCCAGACTCCCATAGTCCTGACAGGACTGGATTAACGCCTGGTAAAGCCACAGGAGAGTAGATCGGTTGGCACCCCACCTGATGTGGCTCACGCATTGCATACCATTTAGATGCCGCCAACACGCCTGTTTAAGCTGCCGAATATGAGGCAGCCACGTCAACTGGGCATCAAAAACCACCCCCAAAAACCTATGCGACTACCACTGGAAGAAGCTCGTCGTCAAGATAAAGCCGCGGCTCCGGATGAAAAGTGCGTCGCCAGCAGAAATGCATAACACAGGCCTTGGCTGCCGAAAACTGAAAACCATGCGCTACAGCCCAAGACTGTGCCTTGCAGATTGCACCCTGTAGCTGACGCTCAGCAGCTGCAATGCCAATAGAGCTGTAGTAAAGGCAGAAGTCATCAGCCTACAGGGAAGCGGAGACAATTTCCCAAGGCCGCAGCGAGCCCGTTAATGGCTATTAAAAACAGACGGACACTTAGAACCCT
Source organism: Schistocerca gregaria (assembly GCF_023897955.1). Classification (NCBI taxonomy): domain Eukaryota; kingdom Metazoa; phylum Arthropoda; class Insecta; order Orthoptera; family Acrididae; genus Schistocerca; species Schistocerca gregaria. Next base: position 725,903,589 of record NC_064931.1, on the reverse strand, counting down.
GCAGCACACCGTTCTCCTGGACTTGGGAGGAACTATGCGGCCGCGACGTGCATGCGGACGATACGATACGGCAGAAAATTGCGGATATAGATCGGCAGAGGGCCCCGAAGACCCCATCCATGAAGCTTAGAAAGGATGTGATGATGCCATGTCGTATCATACGCCTTCCGCATGTCAAAGAGACAGCGACCACATGCTGACGGCGGGCAAAGGCAGTACGGATGGCCGACTCCAGGCTCACCAGATTGTTGGCAGCGGAGCGGCCTTTACGGAACCCACCCTGAGACGGAGCCAGAAGGCCCCGAGACTCCAGTACCGAATTCAAGCGCCGGCTCACCATCCGTTCAAGCAACTTGGAAAGAATGTTGGTGAGGCTAATGGGACGGTAGCTGTCCACCTCCAAAGGGTTCTTCACCGGTTTCAGAATGGGACACCAAAACTTTCCCACCATTATGACGGAAACTCACCCTCGACCCAAATGCGGTTGTAAAGGTCGAGGAGACGTCGCTGGCAGTCCACTGAAAGGTGTTTCAGCATCAGAGTGGATGCTATCTAGCCCAGGAGCGGTATCAGGACAAGCGGCGAGGGCACTGTGAAATTCCCACTCACTGAATGGAACATTGTACAATTCAGGATGGTGGGTGCGAAAAGAAAGACTCCGACATTCTATCCGCTCTTTAATGGAGCGGAAGCCCAAGGGGTAGTTGGCAGAAGCGGAATTCAGAGAAAAGTGCTCTGTCAAGCGGTTTGCAATGACGTCGGAGTCAGTACAAACTGCTCCATTCAGTGAGAGCGCAGGGACGCCGACAGGGGTCCGATAGCGAATAGAGGCATCAAATCTTGGCCCAGACCTGCGATGGGAGTGACATGGAGGTCAATGGTGGACACATACCGCTTCCAGCACTCCTGCTTGCGTTGGCAGATAATGCGGCGGGCTCGCGCACACAGCCGTTTGGAGGCGATAAGGTGTTCAATTGACGGATGTCGCTTGTGACGCTGGAGCGCCCACCGGCGAGCTTTAATCGCTTCAGCGATCTCAGGCGACCACCAAGGCACAGTCCGCCGCCGAAGGGACCCAGAAGAACGGGCAATGACAGATTCGGCGGCAGTAACGATGTCGGTGGTGACCAATTGAACCACTGCATCAATTGCATCGTTAGAGAGAGGCTCAATAGCGGCAGTGGAGGAGAACAAGTCCCAGTCAGCCTGATTCATAGCCCATCTGCTAGGGCGCCCAGAAGACTGACGCTGTGGCAGTGACAGAAAGATCGGAAAGTGGTCACTACCACACAGGTCGTCATGCACTCTCCATTGGACAGACGGTAAGAGGCTAGGGCTACAGATCGGAAGGGCTATGGCGGAGTATGTGCCATGGCGCCACACAAGTGTGCGAAGGCACCATCATTTAATATCGAGAAATCGAGCTGCGCCAAGAAATGCTCAACAATGGCGCCTCAACCTGTTGCCACTGACCCACCCCACAGATGGTTATGGGCGTTAAAGTCACCCAGTAACAGGAAAGGTGGAGGCAATTGAGCTATCAGAGCAGCCAGGACATGCTGCGCGACATCACCATCCGGTGGAAGGTAAAGACTGCAGACGGTAACAGCCTGTGGCGTTCACACCCAAACAGCGACAGCCTATGAAAGTGTTTTGAGAGGGACAGACTCGCTGTGAAGAGAGTTCAGGACATATATGCAGACACCACCAGACACCCTTTCATAAACTGCCCGGTTCTTATAATAACCCCGATAGCCACGGAGGGCGGGGGTTCGCATTGCTGGAAACCAAGTTTCCTGCAGAACAATGCAAAAGAAAGGGTGAAGGCTGATAAGTTGGCAGAGCTCAGCTATATGGTGGAAGAAACCGCTGCAGTTCCACTGGAGGAGGGTGTTGTCCATGGCTGCGAAATGCGTGATGGGACTGGGAAGGCAGATTACGCCGCTGGGTCACCTGCTGCCTCCAATGGAGCACCCGTGCAAATGCTATCCATTGCGTCCGAGGGACCGGCGAGATCGAGGTCCTCAGCGGACGCAAGAATCTCCCCCTCATCCTCAGACGCAGAACTTGTAGGTAGTGGTGGAGTAGGAGCCATCGCAGGTGCCTTGGTCTTACGGAGCTTCAGTGTCATTTTGTCTTGCTGTTCCTTTGGTTGCCATTGCTGATAGGGCTTATTGGAGTCAGTCTCCGGAACCGAAGATGATCGCGAAGCTCGACGACCAGCGGCCTGTGGTTTCTTCCGCCACTGGTTGGTGTTTGCTGTGCCGCTGGTAGGAACCTGGGAAGGGAGTGACCCAAGGGATCCTTTCCGAGCGAGAGAAGCCGAAGACGACTTACGCTTCTCCGGCTTAGAAGTGGGGACTGGTGTCCCCGGTGGTTTAGTGGGTGCTGCTCCCGATGTAGATGGTGTGGGAGCAACAGCAAGAGAAGGGGGCCCCCATTGTCAAGGGGGCAGGTGAGGTCCTCTGACGCTGAGAGCTGACTGACTGGTGCAGCTAAAGGAGCCGGAGCAGGAGTGACAGTGGAGGCATAAGATGACATCATGCGCACAGGATGTAGCCGTTCAAATTTCCGCTTAGCCTCAGTGTAAGTCAGTCGGTCCAGGGTCTTATATTCCATGATTTTGCGTTCTTTCTGTAAGATCCTGCAGTCTGGCAAGCAAGGTGAATGACGCTCTCCACAGTTGACACAGATGGGAGGCGGAGCACATGGAGTACAGGGATGAGATGGGCGTCCGCAATCTCGACATGTGAGGCTGGAAGTACAGCGGGAAGACATATGGCCGAACTTCCAGCACTTAAAGCACTGCATCGGGGGAGGGATATAGGGCTTGACGTCACAGCGGTAGACCATCACCTGAACCTTCTCCAGTACTTTATCACCCTCTAAGGCCAAGATGAAGGCACCGGTAGCAACCTAATTGTCCCTCGGACCCCAATGAACGCGCTGGACGAAATGAACACCTCTACGCTCTAAGTTGGCGCGCAGCTCGTCATCAGACTGCAGAAGTAGGTCCCTATGGAAAATAACACCCTGGACCATATTTAAACTCTTATGTGATGTGATGGTAACATTAACATTCCCCAACTTGTCACAAGCAAGCAACCTGCATGCCTGGGCGGAGGATGCTGTTTTTATAAAAACTGACCCAGAGCGCATTTTAGACAAGCCCTCCACCTCCCCAAACTTGTCCTCCAAATGCTCTACAAAGAACTGAGGCTTCATGGATACAAAGGATTCCCCATCAGCTCTGGTACAGACGAGATACCTGGGGGAATACATGTCACTATCATTCATTGCCTTTCGTTCCTCCCATGGTGTGGCCAGGGATGGGAACGATTTAGGGTCATAAACGTTAGCTTTAAAATGAGCCCTTGAACGCTCAGAGACTGCTGGTGGCTGGCCACCAGCAAGAGATGATGTACCACGCTTCATTGCGGGACATCCGCCCTGATGCCACCTACTCCGATCAAGGGCCCTCCCCATGGGCACCACCCAGCCACAGCAAGAGCCACCTGGCAGGATGGCCATTGCCGGGAGTCATGATGCCCCAGGGAGATGGGCATCTACTCCTTGGCATACATGGGGAGTAAACGGTACAGGCATCAGTAGAGTGCTCCCTGTGTTGTCAGGGGGCTACAACCAACAGGGTACATGGCAGCCCCACCACAACAGACTAGCTACCGTGCTGGATCTTAGGTGCAAAAATGTATAACGTCGTCGTCACAGCGAAAAGCAACACTGCACAGTGCAGCGTGGTAATCGCACCCAGGGACGTATCCTTGCCCAAGAGATGGAAAACGAGCGGGACACCATTGCAATGACGAGAAAGCCGGCTAAAGGTCTCAATGCACGACAGATACAGTGCACCATTTAAGGCGCCCTTCCCCAAGTGGCTCGCTCTTCGGAACAATTTAGAAAGATGGAGGTAAAGCCCGAGAGGGGACCATCATATAAGGCCGAAAAGGTTGAGACTCCTGTAAGTCGCCTCTTACGACAGGCAGGAATACCGCGGGCCTATTATTACCCCCGAACCCGCAGGGGGGCTTCCAAAATAAACAATTGTGAATATAATTAGTTTAATACCTACAGTATCACATTTGGTCAGCTGAAGGTTTTCAAGAATCTTGTACCAGATGTAAATTTGCAATGCAACCACATAACACAACTTTGTTAGCAATTGATTGATTACTGGGGGGGGGGGGGGGGTTATGGGCCTGAACAGAAAAGTCATCAGTCCCCTAATTGCAAAATTACTTGTGAAAGAGATAGTCCACACTAAAATTGGACAGACCCAGTCAGAAGAGAAACTATAAAACAAGGAAATTAAAACAGAAGGCATAAAAGGATAGAACAAGTCTAAAAACTGGAAAAACAGGGATAAAAGAGTCTGCATGAGGAAGTGTTCATGGGTCCTAGAATGAGGAAACGAAGGTCTGAAGCACAAAAATACTGCTCCAAGAGTAAAGCAAAACCTTATATCTGGAAATAAAAAACTACTTTCACAGAGGAAACTAAAGACCAGTTCAACCATTCCTGAATCATCTGCTAATATTAAAGATAAGGTAACTGGAACCCTATACTTAGTACAAATAGCCAGAAGATGGATACATTCCAGTAATGTATGGGATATAGTCAGTCTGGCTCTGCAACCACATTGTGGGTGTAGCTTGTAATGCAAGCAAATGGCATACTTGGAACAAGGGTACCGTAAGGCTGCTTAGCCAAAATTCCTGTGGTCTCAGCAATACTCCGTGTCTTCCAAGCCAAAATATTTGCATCTGGAAATGCTTCAAGGCCACCATAATCTGCTTGATTACCCCACACAACAGCAAGTGTTAGCCAGGTACTGCCTCCAAACAATGCTTGTACATCACACGTAAAGTTCAGATGCAGTCCACAAAAAACATTAGGACCTCCAATCAATTGCTGTTTATTAAACTGCCCAGCCAAATCAGTATCAATCGCCTTCAAACTGCAATACACAGGCACACTGCGCCGCCAGCGACGGCATAGACAGTTTACGACTGAACTCCTTCCAAGAGGAGCAGAAGAAATAGCAACAAACTGCAGTAATCTCTTCGATTGTGTGGAATTTATTAGTGAGAGCAGTAGTGCAGGAGATATTCCACTTTCAGGCAGAAAGGTAATTGATGTGAATCCGTATATCTGCACCTGGAATCTGAAAGGAATGGGAATAAGTATCTGACACTAGTCAATTGGTCAGCCAGTTCATTCCCTGGTATGCCCACATGACTTGGGACCCAGAGAAAAACAGTAGGTGGCACAGCTAAGAGCAGAGAGAAGCTAAGAGATAGCAAAGACCAAAGGGTGACTATAGTAGCATTGGTCTATAGCCTGCAAGCTGCTCATTGAATCAGTACAACACTGTGGACATCTGGGTAACAAAATGTAGAGCCCTGTTAAAGGCTAGCAGCTCTGCCAGGAACACACATGATCCCGTCAATAAATGATGTTATAACCAGAAGGAGACATGAAAGCATATCCCACCTTATCTTACGACCATCAGTGTATAAGATTATAGCACCCTGGAATTCCTGAAGGATAGAACATACAAGACACCAGAAGACCATAGGGGCAACAGACAAGACCCTGGAATAAGTCTGTCCTAATCCATGGTCTAGGCACCATCCAAGGGAGGTGTGGGAGGAGCGAGTGGAGATGGAGATCCTGACAGGGGAAGTGAGACTCATTCCAACTGGCAATCCTGCCCATAGGCAGTTATCAGAAGTTAGACATCACTCATTTGCAAAGAGGACAGGGTACAAGGGATGGTCAGGAATCTGCAAACGGTGATTGCTTGAGAAACCTGAGTTGGCTTTGATGTATTTGTAGATGGGGAATCCCCACTTCTGCAAGGAGACTGGTTATTGCTGCTTTTCACACTAGTCCCATAGTCAGACACCCCACAATGGTGAACAGCGTCAAGCATTTTCAAAGTGGTATGAGCTGCTGAGCCTTAAGCCTGACAACCATAATCTGTTCTGGACAAGACCAGAGAATGGTAGAGATGGAGAAGAGTCTGCACCCGAAGATGTGTGGGCCAAGAGGTGGAGAACAAACTTTCACATGCAGGTAGTCTTCAGGTGGTAAGTATGGGGAAGCCACATAAGCTTTTTATCAAAAACAAGGCCCAAGAAATGGGACTGTAACAGAATTGAGGAGCTGGTAACCTAAATAAAGTTATGGATGAAGATGTACAGTGGGTTGATGAAAAAATACAAGGCTCACATTTTGGAGGGAGAAAATTGAAAACCATGGGTGACTGCCAACGCAGAGGCCAATCAGATGGTGCCTTGGAGCCAGCATTCAGCAAATGCTACAAAGTGGGAGCTGCACCAGATGCAAAAATCTACATACAATGCCACAGTAACTGGGGCCCTAACAGAAGTTACATGCCCATTGATGGCTATGAGGAAGAGTGACATGACAACCCTGTAGGATACCGTCCTGAATTCATGGGGTGTTGCATGAAGTGCCAACTCTAACCTGGAAGAGCCAGTGGGATAAAAACTCGGATAAAAATGGGAAGAGGGCTGCAAAAGCCCCAGTCATGGAGGCTACCTAAAATGTGATGGCACCAAGCAGCGTAGTATGCTTTATGCAGGTCAAAGAAAACTGCAACAAGGTGTAGGTGGTTAGTAAAAGCCTGTCAGATTGCCATTTCCAATATGAGTAAATTGTCAGTTTACATTGTCTTTTTCATAAGCCACACTGATACAAGGACAAAAGGCCCAGGGGTTAAAAAGGCCAACATAAATGGAAGCTAACCATCCTCTCTAGCAGTTGGGAAAGTACATTCGTCAACCTAATTAGACTGCAGCTGTCAAGACATTGGGTTCTTCTTGGGCTTAAGGACTGGGATAAATATGCTGTCTCACCATTGCAAGAGAAGGCATCCATGCACCAACTGAAGACCCTGAGTAGATGTTGCCTCTAGGTGAAGTCCAAATTTTGACTCATCTGGTTGTGGATGGAATCTGGGCATGGGGCCGTGTAATGTGAAGAGATAGGGGCGTGCAAGAATTCCTGATTAGTGAAGGATTCATTACAGGCTTTGGCAGGGGTTGAGAGAGGGGTTTGTTCAACTCAGCATTTCTGCCGTATAAATATGGCAGGATACGAAGACGACACTTTCACAAATTGTGTCGTGAGGTGTTCTGCAAGGATAAATGGATCAGTACACAGAGCACCCTGGAGGCTAAGACCCGGGCCAGTTAATTGCCACTCACAGGCCAAAGGCTATGGAGCTTGCACCAAACCTACAATGACGAGGCGTATGTCTTCAAGGACACTGCAGCACCTACCAGTTTTGTACAGCAACTGCTATGACCTTTGCTATCCCCCATCCACAGACCCCTCTTGTTGACTGGTGTGGTGGACAGTGCCAGCAGCATGAATAGTAGAGATGGCCTGCATGACTGCATCAATGCAATTTGAGAGAGCGGTGTCTTAAGTGCACAGCAGACATATATGAAAGCCAACTGGCTCTGCAGAATGTCCAATATGGGAGCCTGTCTGCCTGGCAGCAGCAGGCGAGTGATAGAATCACTGGGGAGTGGTCACTGTTACAAAGATCATGGTGTGACCAATGTAGGGAAGCCATGAGAGCAGAGGGACAAGAGATCGATAGCAGTAAAGGTTCCATGAGCAGCACTGAAGTGGCAAGGGAACCGTAACTGAGAAGACAAATCCAAGTCTGTAATAAGTTGATCAATTAGAAAAGCCCTATTTATTGAAGTGGCACTCCCAAAGGAAGTGATGTGCATTGAAGTCCCCAAGAACAAGATATGGGGTAAGAGTCTGTATTAAGGTAAGCAGATCAACATAGGAAAGTGGTCTACCTGGAGGGAGGTAGAGACATTGCAAACAGTGATTCCTGGAGTCTGCACTGTAACCACTACAGCTTCCAGGTTGGTATGAAGGGGATCCAGTCACTAATAACATCTGTGCAAACCAAAGTGCACTCTCCTCCAGATGCTATCCTATGGCCAGCATGATTCTGACAACACCCTATAATCACAAAACGTTCGAGAGTGGTCAACATGTAAGTTCATTTCTTGAAGAGCAAGACATAATGCAGACTAATATGAAACAAGTTGTATTTCCTGTAGGTGACAATAACACCCACTGTGAATTCCACTGGATTATCATGGGGCAATAGGACAGGCCAGTCATTAAGAAGCACAGGGGAGGTCATGTCACTGGTCATCAACAAGGATGGGGTGACATGCATAAATGAGAGACTGGTTGTGAGGGGGAGATGGCACCTCCAGGGGCACTGGGGGAGGGGGCTGCCTTCTCCTGGGACTACTGCTCTGGAAGTAGAGGGGGCATTGCAAAGAGTGAGAGCAGCCTTCCTCAAGATACAGAACCAAAAGAGAACAGGCAACCTTGGGGTGCATCTTGTGGCCAAATCTCCGTAGCAGGCTGGGAGGGGGAGGAGGGAGGAGGGAGAGGGAGGGGGAGGAGGGAGAGGGAGGGGGAGGAGGGAGAGGGAGGGGGAGGAGGGAGAGGGAGGGGGAGGAGGGAGAGGGAGGGGGAGGAGGGAGGGGGAGGAGGGAGGAGGGAGAGGGAGGGGGAGGAGGGAGAGGGAGGGGGAGGAGGGAGAGGGAGGGGGAGGAGGGAGAGGGAGGGGGAGGAGGGAGAGGGAGGGGGAGGAGGGAGAGGGAGGGGGAGGAGGGAGAGGGAGGGGGAGGAGGGAGAGGGAGGAGGAGGAGGGAGAGGGAGGAGGAGGAGGGAGAGGGAGGAGGAGGAGGGAGAGGGAGGAGGAGGAGGGAGAGGGAGGAGGAGGAGGAGGGGGAGGAGGAGGAGGAGGAGGGGGAGGAGGAGGAGGAGGGGGGAGGAGGAGGAGGGTGGGAGGAGGAGGAGGGGGGAGGAGGAGGAGGGGGAGGAGGAGGAGGGGGGAGGAGGAGGAGGGGGGAGGAGGAGGAGGGGGGAGGAGGAGGAGGAGGGGGGAGGAGGAGGAGGAGGGGGGAGGAGGAGGAGGAGGGGGGAGGAGGAGGAGGAGGGGGGAGGAGGAGGAGGGGGGAGGAGGAGGAGGGGGGAGGAGGAGGAGGAGGGGGGAGGAGGAGGAGGAGGGGGAGGAGGAGGAGGGGGGAGGAGGAGGAGGGGGGAGGAGGAGGAGGGGGGAGGAGGAGGAGGGGGGAGGAGGAGGAGGGGGGAGGAGGAGGAGGGTGGAGAGGGAGGAGGGGGGAGGAGGAGGAGGGGGGAGGAGGAGGAGGGGGGAGGAGGAGGAGGGGGGAGGAGGAGGAGGGGGGAGGAGGAGGAGGGGGGAGGAGGAGGAGGGGGGCAGCATCACCAACCCAGATAACGAGGGCACTTGTTTGAGGGGGAGCAGCTCCTGGAGGGGAGAGCATAGAAACTGCTGGGAGAGGGGACTAAGGTAAGGAAGAGGTAGGAGGGATAAAGGGTGTAAACAGGCAAAAGTTGAAGAAAGTAACACTGGGTGGAGTGTCTTTGGGAGCCTCAGTGTAAGACAGGTGATCCAAAACTTTACTTTCTGATCTATTGTCTCTTGTAATCTGAGAAAACTGGTGAGCAAAAGGAGTGGCTGTCATGACAATTGACAAGTGGCAGAACACTGGGGCTTCCCTCATGACATGGGTATCCAGTCACCACACAGAGGCTGAACTGTGGGAAGACATGCCCAAAACCTAAGCACCAAAAGCACCTCACGGGTGGCAGGATATACAGCTTTGCTTCGCATCACACCTGTAGCACATAGCCTTTACCTACTCTGGGAGGATTTCTCACTCAAAGCCAAACTGAAGGTGTCAGTATCTCTTGTGAGGTTGTCTTTACAACCCATCTGCAACACGTTTAACACGAACACTTTGTTGCTCCAGTTTAGCCCAGAGTTTATCAGTTTGCAGGATGAGGTCTCTGAAAAATCACACCCTGGACAACATTGAGAGACTGGTGCCAGTTTATGACACTGGAACATTGCAGCTCTTCTTACTAGTGATCATCTTGGCAGACGGGGCAGCAGAAGCAGCTTTGCTCAACAGACTCCACCAAACTTGTCCTCTATATTCTCCATAAAGACAACAGCTTTGTTGTGGCTCTTTGGCATACATGGGAATGGAACAGTTCAGGTATTAGTGTGATTCCTGTGGCTCTGCCAGATTGCTACATAACAGCTCCACCACAATGACTGGCTACACAAGCTGGTCACCAAGTGCTGTGAAGGGGAGATGTGATGGGGAAGGGAAAAGGGAAGGAATCTACACCAGACATTAGGGAGAGAGTTCCTCCCCAAATAGCTCACACTAAAAACAGAAAATTTAAAATTGGAGGCCAAACCCTAAGTGGGGACCTACAAGCCGTAAAGGATGTAAGGACAGGCAGCAGAAACAAAATTGCAAGCAATACAGGGGACCAGGTGAAAAGCCAGGTCAACACTAATCAGAACACCGAGAGAGGTAAAGGAGGGGGCAGTGGGGAAGGAGCTAGGACATGGTTAAAGGAATTCAGCGAAGGATGGAAGGAAGGAAGGAAGGAAGGAAGGAAGGAAGGAAGAATGGGCTGCAATAGCTCAGGGCCCCATAGGTGCCCCACACTACCTCACAAACTAAGCCCCAGGGGATGTAGTCTTGTTTATTGGTCTACTAATAAACTTTTTAATTAAAATGTCACATATAAGAATTACTTTCTGCAATAAACTGTGCACTTTGACAGAAAATATGGTGCAAAATGTACGCCTCAACTTCTAGTCATAAAAATAGCCATCATTAAAGTCATTTCAAGAAGATGCAGCCAATAACTGAACACAGTAATGTCAAATTCTATTAGTATGGCATACAATCCCTGTCTCATTATTAATATATAATTACATCAAACATATGAGCAGTGGAACTTTGCACTTTCTGTATCGTTATTCATGGCTCTGTATTGTTATTCATGGCTGTCAAGGAAGCACAACATTAGCTTAACTGACATGATGAAATGTTGACTACTAAAAAGCTGACCTACATCAAATGAGTCCATAAGCCTTCACGCAGATTGATAAAACTATGTTGTGTGAAATAATATTAAAAGGAAGCTGCTATTATTGGTAGATTTCACCATCTAGTGGAAAGACTACCTTGACTCCTCAAGTGGGTGTTGGACTGTTAATATTTGAGGATGCCTCAGTCTGGTCAATTGAAACACTCCTCTTCTTAATAGATCCATGATTCTCTCCTGTTCCATTTTTGAGCAGCGTTCCAAATTGCGCTTTTCAAAGACAAATATTGACCCATCTTGTTTTGTTGATTTCTTATAGCCTTTATAAACTTTCCATAGCTGACCTTTAAAGAAAGAGTAGTCTCTAGATTATTTTTTCTGTATTACATGAAAAATTAACATTCATAATGTGCTACATAATGCAAAGAAAACATTTGCTACATTCAATCAGAAATTATATGAAGTGCCCAAAATTTCAACTCTTATTCAAGATAAAAATAGTCACTTTACACTTAAAGATTAACAATATACTGACTCTGCATAAGCACAAAAGTTTATATAGAAGTAATTTAAGAATACTTCTTAAGGTTTGTGGTAGAAATACCAACTTACTCGGTCCTGCTGTGCATGTATAGGATGTTATTTCATATTCTCTGGTAACTGGATTACCAGGTAGCACCCCAGACAACTGGGACACTGTTGTACTCACAGTTGAATATAATTTATTTATAACATCCATTATGAATGTGCCTGAAATACGTAATTTTTCCCATGAGAAAAGTCTGAAAACTGGCCAGGCATGTTGTTTAATGATAATTTTATGACTCATTAACAAAAATGAGAAAATATCCTTAGAATCAGAAATTGACCATTGCTGTTTATTTAATATCTGAGACTGTATCCACACAGTAACAAGACAAGCAAAAAACATTTATTCACTTTGAAAGCAATTATGAAACATCTTGTGTAGCAGATTTCAGACAAAGCTGAACAGTGTTTTTAACTCCCTTAACGAAATTAGTGCAAAAAGTTTGGCTAAAACGAACAGTATCACATGATTAGTTGACCATTGAGAATATACCAATGACAAGTATCTTGCAACACACTTTTCCACTCAACATTAAGGTTGTCTTTAGCACAGAAAGGGGTGCACACCACTGCAACAAAAAATTTTGACCACTTACCCAGTGATATAAAATGTCTAACAGACAGCAAGGTGCAATTTGAAAATCAATTGAAAAAGTTTCTCCTTCACAACTCATATTCGTAGAATTGCTATGTTTGTGATGTGTAAAAGGTGGTGGGTAGCTAACTCAATCTGTTTATCTTGTTTCCATTTCAGGGGGAAAAAATATATGGTGATGTTTAGAGTACAAATTAATTTGAAATATGAATGTAAAGTTACTCATTTCACCATCACATCATGACAATTCATCGTGCAAAATGATCCATGCAACATTAAACTAACTAACCACCATATCAGGTAAGAGTTAAGATACGAAGTTTGAAATCTTGCCTAACTTTTCCTTACAAAAATATCCCAGAGTAATGAGATTTGGCCCCCATTTCATTGAGTAATGATCTTGACATCAGCTAGGTCATGCAATGTAATTTAGGAATCCCTAGAAAATTGCTACAAAGCCAAAGTTATAGTATATCCAGAACGAAATGCAAGTCTCAAATGGTGAAAGGATCATCATTTAGACAATTCTATATGGGTGGCTCATAAGAAAATAAATTTCAATATTACTGCTCATCACATTGTTGTCCAATAGTCTACGACACCCCCTCCTCCCTTTTTTAATCCTTCAGCAGATAAGCTGCTCCAGAGGCCAATATTTTATTGGAATAATATATACGTCACAAAAGAATTCCTTTAAAATCTTGAACATGGCTGGAAGCGGCAACTGTAGAATGCACTCTTCGTGAGGGAAAGGTGGAAAATAGTCTAATCAGATGCAACGACAAAAAGGTTTGATGAAACCCCTTGACAGATTTTGACATAAAAAACATCTTCAGAATGATTGACAGTGGTTACATAATGTGGATTTATGTAAAAAAAATTCAAAGAAACTAATATAGATAAAGTGCAGCTGTGAAGCACACTAATGACAGTCAACATGTTTTGATTATTTTATAATGGAGGTAAAATTTATCATCTTTTGCATCTTGTGGCTACATTTTTAATGTAACACCACAGCATTATGTAACTGGTGTTAATCATAGATCCTTTTGAAGACAGACATCAAAACCTAGGTCAAGGCATTTTACTAAACCTTTTTTACTGTTGCAACTGTTTTGCTGTTCTTCACCTTTTCCTCATGAAAGTGATTTCATGACCAAACCAAAAACACCGCTGTAGAAAGTGCAGAAAATCAATTTCAAACAAATTTTAAAAATAGGAACCTGCACATCCTAAATACTGTGGAATCTTGGTCATCAGTCCCTCATTAATCCAGATCTCTGCTACATTCATGTCTGTCTTTCAGGCATAGTAAGTATACAGTATTGATAATCTAGAAGTGATAATTGAATTAAATGATTGTCATCACAAATGGAGCAAAAGTCAGCAAAGTGCCATACAAGGATCCTGGCACTGTCAGTGAGGATTTGCCTGAAAGCCATATGATTGGTTGACCATCACATCCATGTACAGACAAACAGGTCATTGGCAACATCAAAGTGAGATTTCGACCAACTACTGTAACAGTACTGTTCTACCCAAAGCAGCATGGAGTTCGAGAAAGTATGGCAGAAATCTATAAATGAAACTTCCTGGCAGATTAAAACTGTGTGCTGGACCAAAACTCAAACTCAGGAACTGACTTCTGTGAACTTTGGAAGGTAGGAAACAAGGTACTAGCAGAAATAAACCTGCGAGGACAGGCTACAACTCTTGCTTTGGTAGCTCAGATGGTAACGCACTTGCCCACAGAAGACAAAGGTTTCAAGTTCGAGTCTCAGTCCAGCACAGTTTTAATCTGCCAGGAAGTTTCATATCAGCACATATTCCAGTGAAAATTTCATTCTGGAAATCTGTAAGTGTCAGACATTTATAGAACTGCATCTGTGTGGTATCCTATGGCTGAAAATCCTGTAAGCCCTGGAAAAATCCATTACCAGATATTTTGGAGTCCAGTAAAACAGTGTAACAATGTTCACCCAATTGAGTTTGTTGAAGCATTGGCAAATATTCCAGAACGCTCAGAAATAGGTGATGTTAATGGATGGCTGTGAAACAGCCAGACTGGCTACAATATTATTTCTGACATTATTACTGTTTATGTTCATCTGTAGACGATAACAGTGGTGCTAACCCATGTAATTCTAATTTTTCATGAACCTTCGATAATATGAATGACATTGGTCCCGTCTAATACAAAAAAAGCAAGCTTCCACTGTAAGTGAGAATGAGGAAGATGTCTTCAACCATAAGGTTCACTTTAATACCAAATGGCCATTAAATTGCCTCCATTGCTTGTAAACTCTCAAAGACAGTAGCATACAGTTTAATAAGAATGATCAAAGTAACTTAACAGGTCTGACATTCAAAATATTGCAGGCAGAGAGAGAGAGAGAGAGAGAGAGAGAGAGAGAGAGAGAGAGAGAGAGAGAGAAAGCACATGTTTAGCTGCATGCATTTCTTCCATTCAACCTCCCATTTAAACTCAGATCAACACATCACAATATGAAGCTGTATGCACACGCGCACGCATGCAAGAAATAAATTTACCTGAATAAGATTGACAGCTGAAACTGGTAATTGACAGAATAAATGCATTTTTTTTGTGGTTTTAGGGCGCACAACTACAATGGTCATTAGCGCCCTGACTAATTTAGGTATGTACCGCGAGGCACAAGGTTAAAAAAGCAACTAAAAGGGTCAACACTATAAAACGACCTCCCGCCAAGAAGCGCGTGAGGAGGACGTCCAAGCTGCGGGAAGAGGTTTCAAGGCCTGAAGCTTGTTGTCCCTAAGTGCAGCCCAATCTGCATACCACAGCGATAAAATGCGCCGACAAATGACCATGCTACAATCTGATGAAGGGACACAACAAGAAGCCGTCCGAGGCTGAAGGACCGCAGCCTTGGCCACGGCATCTGCAGCTTCGTTCCCAGGGATACCGACATGGCCATGAACCCACATAAAGCTAACTGGAGACCCGTCGTCCACCAGCTGCTGAAGAGAGCGTTGGATCCGGTGCACGAAAGGGTGCACCGGATACGGATCACTGAGGCTCTGGATGGCGCTCAGAGAATCAGAGCAGATGACATAAGCAGTATGCCAGTGGCGGCAGACATAAAGAACAGCCTAATAGAGGGCAAAGAGCTCAGCTGTGAAGACCGAACAATGGCCATGTAGCCGGTATTTGAAACTTTGTGCCCCGACAATAAAAGAACACCCGACCCCGTCATTGGTCTTAGAGCCATCTGTATAAATGAATGTAATATTAATGAACTTCAAACGAAGTTCGACAAAACGGGAGTGGTATACTGAACTGGGGGTAACCTCCTTTGGGAGCGAGGTGAGGTCAAGGTGAACGTGAACCTGAGCCTGGAGCCAAGGTTGCGTGTGGCTCTCGCCCACTCTAAAGGTTGCAGGGAGTGAAAAATCAAGGAGTTGAAGGAGGCGACGAAAGCGAACTCTAGAGGGTAGCAGGGCAGAGACATACAACCCGTATTGATGGTCGAGAGAGTAGTCAAAAAAGGAACGATACGATGGGTGGTCGGGCATTGACAGTAGCCGACAGGCGTAACGACAAAGCAGTATATCGCACCGATAGGTGAGTGGCAATTCACCGGCTTCAGCATGAAGACTCTCGACGGGACTAGTATAAAACGCTCCGATCGCAAGCCATAAACCCCAATGTTGTATGGAGTTGAGGCGGCGTAAGATGGATGGCCTTGCAGAGGAGTATACAAAGCACCCATAATCCAGCTTGGAGCGGACGATCGACCGATATAGGCGAAGTAGGACGGTTCGATCCGCTCCCCACGACGTGCCATTGAGAACACGGAGGACATTTAGAGAACGGGTACAACGGACAGCCAAATAAGACATGTGGAGACCAACTAAGTTTCCTGTCAAATGTAAGACCTAAAAATTTTGTTGTCTCCACGAATGGGAGAGCAACGGGACCAAGTCTTAAGGACGGTGGGAGAAACTCTTTGTAGCGCCAGAAGTTAATACAGACCGTTTTCTTGGCAGAAAAACGGAAGCCATTGGTGACACTCCAGGAGTAAAGACTGTCAAGAGAACGGTGAAGACAGCACTCCAGGAAACGTGTACGCTGTGCGCTGCAATAGATGGCAAAATCGTCCACGAAAAGGGAGCCTGATACATCATCTGGGAGGCAATCCATTATTGGATTGATCGCTATGGCTAAGAGAGCGACGCTCAAAACGGAGCCCTGTGGCACCCCATTCTCCTGGCGAAAGGTTTCTGACAGGACAGAACCCACACGTACCCTGAACTGTCGATCCATTAAAAAGGAACGAATAAAAAGAGGGAGGCGACTGGGAAAGCCCCATGTATGCATGGTGCGGAGAATGCCCGCCCTCCAACAGGTGGCGTAAGCCTTCTCCAAATCAAAGAACACAGCCGCGGTCGGGCGCTTCCGCAAGAAGTTATTCATAACGAAGGTCGACAAGGTAACCAGATGGTCAACAGCAGAGCGGCGCCTAGGAAATCCACATCGTACATTGGTAAGTAGGCGTCGAGATTCGAGCAGCCAAACCAAATGAGAGTTAACCATTCGCTCCATCACCTTACAGACACAGCTGGTAAGCGAGATGGGTCGATAACTGGAAGGCAAGTGCTTGTCTTTCCCTGGCTTAGGAATCGGTACAACAATAGACTCGCGCCAGCATGCGGGAACATGTCCCTCAATCCAGATGCGATTGTAAGTACGAAGAAGGAAACCTTTACCCGCAGGAGAAAGGTTCTTCAGCATCTGAATATGAATAGAATCAGGCCCCGGAGCGGAGGACCGTGACCGGGCAAGTGCATTTTTGAGTTCCCGCATGGTGAATGGAGCATTGTAGTTTTCACAATTCGAGGGGTGGAAATTAGGTGGCCGAGCCTCCTCTGCCTGTTTTCGGGGGAGGAAGGCAGGGGGGTAATGAGTGGAGCTCGAAACCTCTGCGAAAAAGCGGCCAAAGGCATCGGAGACATCCTCAGGGGCCACAAGGACGTCATTCGTGACCGTCAAGCCAGAAACTGGTGAGTGGACCTTAGTGCCAGATAGCCGGCGCAGGCTACCCCAGACAATAGAAGGAGTAGTAAAACTGTTTAAGGTGCTTGTGAAAGCAGCCCAGCTGGCTTTCTTGCTTTCTTTAAAAATATGATGACACTGCGCACGTAATCGTTTGTAAGTGATACAATTCGCGACTGTAGGGTGGCGTTTAAAGGTGCGTAAAGCACGTCGACAAGCACATAAGGCGTCTACATGCTGCGGTCCACCAGGGGACCGGTACGAGGCGTGGAGAAGAAGTAATGTGAGGGATGGAATATTCAGCAGCAGTGAGAATGTCGACCGTGAGGTGTGCGGCCTGACTACCGCAGCTTGTGAAGGTTTGGTCTTGAAAGGTCGCCCTGGAAGTGAAGAGCCCCCAGTCTGCTTTGGAGATGTTCCAACTAGTTGAGTACGGAGAGTGGGTATGATGCAGGAGATGGATAACACACGGGAAGCGGTCGCTCGAATATGTATCAGAAAGCACATACCACTCAAACCGTCGTGCAAGTTGGGTAGTACATACAGAGAGGTCTAAATGGTAATAGGTGTGAGAGGTGTCTGAAAGGAAAGTAGGGGCGCCAGTATTGAGGCAGACAAGATTGAGCTGGTTGAAAACGTCTGCTAACAGGGAGCCCCTCGGACAGGATGCTGGAGACCCCCAAAGAGGATGGTGAGCATTGAAGTCTCCAGTTAACAAAAATGGTGCAGGGAGCTGAGCAATAATTTGCAGCATGTCTGCACTGGTAACGGCAGACGACGATGGAGTGTAAACGGTACAAATGGAAAATGTAAAAGTGGGGAGAGTAATGCGGACGGCAACTGCCTGCAGGCCGGTGTGCAATGTGATGGGATCATAGTAGATATCATCCCGGACCAGCAACATAACCCCTCCATGAGCCGGAATACCTGCCACAGGGGGTAAGTCAAAACGCACAGAGGTTTAGTGTGCCAAGGCAATTTGATCGCATGGGCGTAGCTTCGTTTCCTGGAGGGCGACGACGAGCGGACGGTGCAAGCGGAGCAGCAATTTAAAGTCCTCTCGGTTGGAGCGAATGCTGTGAATATTCCAGTGAATAAGTGCCATCGTGATAAGAAGAAGATGCAAGAAGGGGTCATCTCGAAGGCCGCTGAGGGCCCGGCTTCGAGCGAGCACTGCCCCCGCTAGCAGGAGGCGGACAGTCATTGTCCATTTGTTCTATAGGTTCATCGGCCATCTTGTGAAGATGGCCGGGAGGGGAGCTTCCTCCGCTGGTGAACGGCCAGATGTTCAGCTACCAGCAGTGCAGCCAGGCGAAACGAGTGACGGCCTGGGGCGGCAACCGCTGGGGGGTGCAGGAGGAGAAATGCGCCGTGGCGGGGAAGGAGAACTGTGGTTCCTATGACCTTCTTGGAAGGTCGTTTTGTGGAAGGATTGGTCGATGGCTGAGGGTTCGAGGTACGTAAAAGGTCTGCACGAGACGGTTCTTTCTTGAAGGCCCGTGCTTCTGGCTTCTGTGTCTTTGTCCTGGCAGAAGCTGATAAAGGTGCTTGTGTCGGAGGGGCGATGGGAGGAACAGGAGACATCGACCGGGCGATCTTAGCACTGGCCGAACGGATGACCGTAGTGCTGAAGGTCAGATCGCATGTCCGTCGCCACCTCCCTGGTAGTCCGAGGAGAGGTGAGGACAGTACTGTATTTTCCCGCTGGGAGCAACGTGGGCTTCCTACTAGCACATAGCTTGCGAGCAGCCGAGGTGGACACTTTCCCTTTGACCTGAATTTCTTGGATACAGCGTTCTTCCTTTTAGACGGACAGTCGCGGGAGGACGCTGCATGGTCACCGCGACAGTTCACACGGAGACGGAGGTGGACAGTCACCCTCATGGGCATCCCTGCCACAACTCACACATGTAGCCGCATTGGAACAAGAATGGCGAGTGTGATTAAAACGCTGACACTGGTAGCAGCGCGTAGGTGTCTGGACATAGGGGTCAACAGAAATAACCTCTTAGCCCACCTTGATGCGTGACGGCAGCTGAACACTATCAAAGGTCAAGAAAAGTGTCCGGGTCAGTACAAGGTCATTGTTGACCTTTTTCATGACCCTATGGACAGCCGTCATGCCCTGCTCAGCGAGGAAAGACAATCTCCTCGTCAGTCAATCCGTCGAGTGATCTAGTATAGACCACACCACGAGATGAATTCAAAGTGCGGTGAGCCTCCACCCGGACAGGGAACGTGTACAGGAGTGTGGCCCGAAGCAGTTTTTGTGCCTGAAAGGCGCTCTCAGTTTCTAGTAACAAGGTACCATTACGCAACCTGGTACAAGACTTGACAGATCCGGCTATGGCACCTACGCCCTTCTGGATAACGAAAGGGTTGACAGATGAAAAATCCTTTCCGTCCTCAGATCGAGAAACTACGAGGAACTGTGAGGCAGGCGGTAGTACTTTTGTCACTGGTGGCTGGTCAAGTTTCCGTTTGTGGGCAGAAGTCTAGAGAGAAAAAGAAGAAAAATCCATTGCGGAGGAATCCCCCATGATTGCCAGCATCTCCGATGGCGCGCTCCTTCCTTGTGGGGACCCTCTCAGAGGGCACTCCCGCCTTAGGTGATTGTTCACACCTCTCGAGAAACGGACGGAGGGACCAATCGGCATGGTCGGAAGGTGTCAGCTCAGGCAATCACCCCCCGGGCCTGGCCTTTACCAGTGGGTACGTGCGTGCCTTACTTGTCTACCCAGGGTGGGGAATTACGCGTTATCCCGTCACCGGCTACGCGTGGGTCGGCCTTCAGGCACGCAGAGGGAGAGAAGGAGGAGAAGGAGGAGGAGAAGGCAAGAAGAGGAGAAGGAGGAGGAGAAGGCAAGAAGAAGAAGAAGAAGGCAAGAAGAAGAAGAAGAAGGCAAGAAGAAGAAGAAGAAGGCAAGAAGAAGAAGAAGAAGGCAAGAAGAAGAAGAAGAAGGCAAGAAGAAGAAGAAGAAGGCAAGAAGAAGAAGAAGAAGGCAAGAAGAAGAAGAAGAAGGCAAGGAGAAGAAGAAGAAGGCAAGGAGAAGAAGAAGAAGGCAAGGAGAAGAAGAAGAAGGCAAGGAGAAGAAGAAGAAGGCAAGGAGAAGAAGAAGAAGGCAAGGAGAAGAAGAAGAAGGCAAGGAGAAGAAGAAGAAGGCAAGGAGAAGAAGAAGAAGGCAAGGAGAAGAAGAAGAAGGCAAGGAGAAGAAGAAGAAGGCAAGGAGAAGAAGAAGAAGGCAAGGAGAAGAAGAAGAAGGCAAGGAGAAGAAGAAGAAGGCAAGGAGAAGAAGAAGAAGGCAAGGAGAAGAAGAAGAAGGCAAGGAGAAGAAGAAGAAGGCAAGGAGAAGAAGAAGAAGGCAAGGAGAAGAAGAAGAAGGCAAGGAGAAGAAGAAGAAGGCAAGGAGAAGAAGAAGAAGGCAAGGAGAAGAAGAAGAAGGCAAGGAGAAGAAGAAGAAGGCAAGGAGAAGAAGAAGAAGGCAAGGAGAAGAAGAAGAAGGCAAGGAGAAGAAGAAGAAGGCAAGGAGAAGAAGAAGAAGGCAAGGAGAAGAAGAAGAAGGCAAGGAGAAGAAGAAGAAGGCAAGGAGAAGAAGAAGAAGGCAAGGAGAAGAAGAAGAAGGCAAGGAGAAGAAGAAGAAGGCAAGGAGAAGAAGAAGAAGGCAAGGAGAAGAAGAAGAAGGCAAGGAGAAGAAGAAGAAGGCAAGGAGAAGAAGAAGAAGGCAAGGAGAAGAAGAAGAAGGCAAGGAGAAGAAGAAGAAGGCAAGGAGAAGAAGAAGAAGGCAAGGAGAAGAAGAAGAAGGCAAGGAGAAGAAGAAGAAGGCAAGGAGAAGAAGAAGGCAAGGAGAAGAAGAAGGCAAGGAGAAGAAGAAGGCAAGGAGAAGAAGAAGGCAAGGAGAAGAAGAAGGCAAGGAGAAGAAGAAGGCAAGGAGAAGAAGAAGGCAAGGAGAAGAAGAAGGCAAGGAGAAGAAGAAGGCAAGGAGAAGAAGAAGGCAAGGAGAAGAAGAAGGCAAGGAGAAGAAGAAGGCAAGGAGAAGAAGAAGGCAAGGAGAAGAAGAAGGCAAGGAGAAGAAGAAGGCAAGGAGAAGAAGAAGGCAAGGAGAAGAAGAAGGCAAGGAGAAGAAGAAGGCAAGGAGAAGAAGAAGGCAAGGAGAAGAAGAAGGCAAGGAGAAGAAGAAGGCAAGGAGAAGAAGAAGGCAAGGAGAAGAAGAAGGCAAGGAGAAGAAGAAGGCAAGGAGAAGAAGAAGGCAAGGAGAAGAAGAAGGCAAGGAGAAGAAGAAGGCAAGGAGAAGAAGAAGGCAAGGAGAAGAAGAAGGCAAGGAGAAGAAGAAGGCAAGGAGAAGAAGAAGGCAAGGAGAAGAGTAAGTAAGACAGTGAGATGGAGAAGAACAAAGAAAGGAACCAACCAAAGGAAGGAAGAAACCAGAAGAAGTGAAAAACCAAAATGAACGCAAATATAGGTCGTGAAACTGTCCGTCTTTGGACGCAGGCGCTAACTACCCCCTTGAGGGGGGATGGACTCCTTTTAGTCGCCTCTTACGACAGGCAGGAATACCTCGGGCCTATTCTAACCCCCGGACCCGCAGGGGGGGTAATGCAATTATGTCTGGCAGTAACTTAAGGTACTTCACCAAGCCCATAAAATTTACAACCTGTGGTTATTTCAAAAACTGCCAACACATTTTATGGGTTACATGAGGTGCTTCTATGAAATATAATCTTTCCCGATCTTTGAAAATGGGGAGTGGGAGTGTTAGTTAAACTTTATTCATACATGGTGTAAGAAATCATCTAATTCTGTGGATACTTGAGGAGGAATATATCTTTACACAGAAGTAAATGGACAGCTCATTGTTAAGTGCTAACAGTGACTGTGCAAAGGGATTTATCCAATTATGAAATAGTGAAGTTACTTTCACGGGAAGAGGTTTTAGAAGATTAAGAGAATGGTCAAGAGAATTATGAACAAAGTTGTGTAAATGAAAATACGCAACTGATTACCTAATAATATTACTCAAAAAAATTATTTTAAATTATTTCTGTTAGACTGTTAGGGTTAGAATCAAAGACTAATCTTTTCAGTAGACTAAGTATATCAAAGTTAAAAAGATTAATTTCAGTACACACAGTTTGCTGCTTGTATTACCTGTGTTTATGAATAGAGTGAAACTGATCACCTATACACATCAACATGTGTCATCAATTACACGTGTTTAACATTCAGCTATGCTACACATTTTCAAACCAATGAAGACGAGAGATATGGAAGCACAAACACCTACATACATCACAAGTTATAATAAATAATTGTAGAAAAGAATAAAACCTCATTTATTACAGAGTTAATGGAACACACTGAAATCAGGCATTTCTTGGCCTTCTTGCAGTGAACATACATAAAGAAGGCCAAACATTGTAGGTGGTTGTTATGCATCCAGAGACAAGTTGCAATTTCGCCTCAAAGTAATTAATTTCTGCAGTGCAATCACACTTACTTGCAACTTATTGACAATATCAAGTCAAAAACATCAGGAAGATTTCATCCACTCTCTAAAGTGCTTCTCTTCTACAAAAGCCTTTTATGACAGTGCATTCAGTTTTCACTCTATAAACTTACTACAGATGCAAGTGTCATTGAGGGACTTTTCAGGTGTCTATACAAAATACACCACAAATATGCCTTTAATTTTTACAATGTCACAGAAGCAAGCAGTGACCATGTGCTCAACTGAGCTTTGTGGTAGAAGGCAGGGACTCATTGTCAGCAGTTATGAGTCTGCTGTGACAATCTATTTAACAATGAAGCAAATTGTATTTTAGACACCATAAGCAAGTCAAGATGATTTAGTTGCAACTAATCTGTAAAGAGAGAAATTATATAGATTAAATTTAATTTGTTAGCAATTAAATGGGAGGACAGAGGGATGCATATTTACTGTTCACAAAAAGATTGGCATACATATACGGACAATTTCTAACAATCCTATAATCTGAAGGAGGGTAGTATTTAACTTGCAGGCTAATGTTTGCAGTAGAACTTTTTTTGACAACAGTGAAATGGTGACTGTTTATTCAAATGCATTTTGATTGTACAGTTTAGTGGACAAAAATAAAATCGTGAACTTTATTACTACATTTGCAGCTGAACTCAGCATGAGCAACAAGTTAGTATATCTGAAACAAGGTGGAACTAAATGTCGATTGCTTCTTTAATCAAGCAGCTCCATCCAGCCTTAAAAGGCTGGATGGATCCCATTCCAGATATTACCACCCAAAAACTATGAGGTAGTTACCAGAAATCTAACCTAGGCCCTTTCTCTCGTCAGTCAATGTTAACCACTAGACTGCAAAGGTGGATGTGCAGGTAAATTAACAGAGGCATTTTCCGCAACACAGTGTCACTTAAGTATGCTGTATGTTTCAAATATGTACTTCCTGGTGCAAGGAAGATCCAACAAGTTTCTCAAAGAGATACATAACCTTTGCAAGCAATGTGATTTTGCTTTATGTATGAATTTTTTTTTAAATCAACCACATGAAGCAGCAATATGATAACATGATTTGATACAAAGCATGTGAGGAATCTGTACAAATAAGCTACTTTTATTTTTAATGTACATTTTCCAATATAAAACTTTTCATATTTTTCAATCACACTGCTTTGATTATCCTCAGACCTATTAAGAGAAACATCTATTTCAACATAATGCAGTAAAAGGGAGTGTTCAAATAGCAGAAAATTTGTATGTTAACAAATGCCACCAAAGCACTTACCTGAATTTTGATAAAAATGTGGTTTCTACCGTCAGGTACATGCAATAGGCTTTTCACTTAAAGTATTAACTGGTCCATACATGGTCCCTCCAAAATCAGTGTAAGTCCTGGATGGAACAACAATGCAAAGGCTAAAATAAGAGTTCAGCAAAATGTCACTGGGCAATCACTCAAAAATAATTGTATAAGAGCCATCCTGACAACACATTCAAATATCATCCCTAAAAATTTATGAAACAGATCACACTTACCAAAAAACATTGCAAGTTTTACCACATTCCTATTCCCATATGTTAACAGACCACAGATCAGCACAAACTAGTTGTTGCACTCTTGTTTGAAAAATATAAAACTTGGGACACCATAACTTGTGCACCATAAACATGTTCTCTCACTGGAGCAAACAACCACTTTTAAGCAAACTGTACTCCATGCACAGACATGTTACAAGACATACTCAAAGTAATGGTTGTTGGCAGCTCAGAACAATGTTACACAAATGCAGCCTCTTCTATTGTTTACCAGACCTCAGGAGTCATTGTTTATTCAGTGGCTTGACCATGGGTAAAAGCAAACAATGGCTTCAAAACTGCTACTCTTGGGATCAGAACAGCAGTCTTCAGAACTGGGGCAAAAAGCTGAACTGTACTGAGAAATACCAAAGATTTACCATCAAAAACTGGTTGGTTGGTTGGTTGTTTGAGGTTTAAGGGACCAAACAGCAAGGTCATCAGTCCCTTGTTTCAAATATGGTCCATTGCGCTAATGGGACATCTCAGGAAAGTCAGAACAATAAAAGGGAAAAGGTAAAAACGTAAGAGGGCAGTCATGTTAATGGTGAAAAACAAAATGAGGGAAGTCGCCAAGACAACAAACCCAACGCTGTGCTGAAGCAGCATAGAGAAGACCAACTGTTACTTAAAAGGTGCAACTGCTAGAATGTAGAAATACGTATGGGAAAAGGAGACTAACCAATCCTTTAAACAAAAAGGTAAAAACTGAGTAAAAGGGGAAGAAAAGAGGATCTCTGTCAGGGAGGTGAATCGGGAATCTCCCAACACGGCTTACAGTGGGAGGCTCCCAAACACTAACCGCCCTGCCCCAACACCAGAGAGATTAAAAACCTTAAAACTAAGAATAAAAACCACTTTCCCGAAGGAAACCGAGAACCAGAGAGACCATCCAGGAATAGTCAGCCAACATCAAAGGTAAAGTGTGGGGAAGTCTGTACTTAGCACGCAGAGCCAAAAAAAGGGGCATTCAACCAAATGTGGGCTACTGACTGGAAGGCTCCACAGCCACAAAGCGGAGGTGGCTCATCACGCAAAAGAAAACCATGGGTCAGCCTGGTATGGCCAATGCGAAGACGACAGTGTGGTCGAGTCCTTTCGGGAGAGGCGAAAGGATGAATGCCACGGGCCTGGTGTCACCTTAATAGCACGAAGTTTATTAGACAGGGGAGTAGCCTCCCAAGAATTGGCCCATGACTGTGCAAAGTGGGATTTGATGTGAAGCCGTAAATCCGCTTCAGGAGGGGTTACAGAAAAAGGGGGTAAGTGACTGCTCCCCCAGCCAAGCGATCAGCGAGCTCATTACCCGGGATACCCACATGGCCAGGGACCCAAAGAAGTCAACGGAACAAGCAGCACGGTGAATATCAGCGAGATGGTCATGGACGGCAGAGACCAAGGGATGGCGCGAAAAACACCTGTCAATAGCAAGAAGGCCACTCATCGAGTCCGTACATAACAAAATGCGGTTGTGTTGAGACTTTAATAAAGGTAAGGGCCTGGGAAATTGCCATCAATTCCGCAGTAAACACCCCGCATGTAGGTGGCAGCAGATGATTTTCCGTTCCAGAGGATGTGAAGGCATACCCAACATTATCAGATTTAGAGCCATCAGCGTAAAAAACAACAGCATCCCAAAATTCCCATAAAATTCGGCGGGAAAAGGAACAGAACACCACCGGGGGGGATGGAATCTTTCAGACCTCCGCGGAGATCCATCCGAATTCGAGGCTGAGAAACTAACCGGGGAGGGGGGAGAGGAGGGAGTGAGGCAGTGAGGAAGACAGGACAAAGAAGGAAGCTGAAAATCACGCCAGTGGGTGGGAGCCGGGTGGGTGACGCCCATGGTCTGGGAACAGGATAGAATAGGAAGGATGAGTAGGAGAGGAACGGATAGCGAGTGTGTAAGACACCTGAAGCTGGGACCGCCGAACAAAGCGGGGGGATCCCAGCTTCAACCAGGAGACTTTCAACAGGGCTAGTAGGGAAGCACCGGTGGCCAAACGGATAGCACGATGGTGGACTGGATCCAGCACATGCAGTGTGGAAGGAGCAGCTGAACTATAAACTTGACAACCATAGTCCAAGCAAGACAGAACTAGAGCACGATAAAGACGGAGAAGGAGGGAACGGTCCGCACCCCAAGAGGAGTGGGAAAGGAAGCGAAGGACATTGAGTTTACGGAAACATCCTGCCTTCAGGAGTCTGATATGGGGCAGCCAAGTGAGCTTGTTGTCGAAAAGAAGACCCAGGAAACGAAACTGTGGGACCACAGGCAATGGTTGTGCAGCGAGATAGAGCTCTGGATCAGGATGGATTGTAGTACGGCAACAGAAGTGGACCACCCGCGATTTTGAAAGAGAGAATTTAAACCCGTGTGAGGGGGTCCATGCAGAGGCACACTGTATAGCTCCCTGGAGCTGCCGTTCTGCAGATGCCATCGAGGAGGAACTAGCCCAAATGCAGAAATCATCCACATACAGGGCAGAGTTGACCAAGGGACCGACAGAGGCCACAAGTCCATCGATAGCAATGAGGAAAAGGACACTCAAGACAGAACACTGTGGGATGACCGTCTCCTGGGTCCGTGAAAAACTAAAAACAGTACCAACTCTAACTCTGAATGACCGATGGAACAGGAACAGGCAGATAAAAAGAGTGGGACCCGAGGACCCCACTGATGAAGGTTAAGTAAGATGTGATGGTGCCAGGCTGTGTCATAGGCCTTGCGAAGGTCAAAAAACACTGCAACCAAATGGCGGCGCTGGGAAAAAGCCTGCCGAACTGCGGATTCCAAGTGAAGCAAATAATCGATTGAAGACCATCCCTCTCGAAAGCCACACTGGTAAGGGGACAATAGATCCCGAGATTCGAGGACCCAATTGAGCCGACAGGCTACCATCCGTTCAAGTAACTTACAAACAACATTGGTCAAACTAATTGGCCGATAGCTGTCAACAGATAGGGGGGTTCTTACCAGGCTTAAGGACAGGAACCACGATGCTATCCCTCCACTGAGAGGGGAAGTCACCCTGGAGCCAGATACGGTTAAACACCCGAAGATTATGTTGCCGTTGTGGAGCACTGAGATGTTGAAGCAGTTGATTTTGAATGGAATCTGGGCCAGGATAGAGCAGAAAGAAATTCCCATTCAGTAAAAGGTTCGTTGTAAGATTCTGACACTCAAGGGGTGAAACATGAGGTGGAAGCTTCAACCCACTGTTTTTGGTGAAGGAAAGCAGCTGGATAGGAGGCTGATTCTGATGCCACTGCAAAATAGGTCGCAAGATGTTCTGCAAGAACTAATGGGTCCATAGAAAGGCCATCTGGGAGGTGAAGGCCTGGGAGGGTGGACTGCCGATGGCAACCTTGGAGAGAGCGAAATGTAGCCCATACCCATGACAAGACGGACAGTAGAACCAAGGGAAGAAACTAATCGTTCCCAACATATCTGCTTGCTCTGATTAAGCAACAGGCTATAGCGCAGAGGCATTTAAAGGAAGTAAGGCTGGCTATGGATGAGTGCCTCTTAAGGTGTTGCAAAGCTCGACGGTGATTACGGATAGTAATGGCAATGGCCGTACTCCACCATGGGACTTGCCGGCGATGAAATGGCCCAGATGAGCGCAGGGCAGCAAGGCTAGCAGAGCTAACAATCGCGTCAGACCCGTCACTTAGGACGTCATCAATACAACCCGACAAAGAGGGAGAAAACACAAACTGTGCTGTGTGTAGAGGCCAATTGGCACTTTGGAAAGACCAACAAGGTAACCTGTCCATCAGAAAGGAAAGGGAGCGAGATATGGGCACTATCACAAAGGTCATCATGTGGCGACCAGTGTAATGAAGGGAGGAGAGAGGGAGAAGAAAGAGAAAGATCAATGACAGAAAAGGTACCATGACCAGCACTGAAAAGAGTAGGGGAGCCATCATTAAGAAGGCACAGGTCGCGGTCTGCAATAAATTGGTCTATAAGAAGACCTCGTCTAGATGGAAAGGCACTGCCCCACAAGGGATGATCATTGAAATCCCCAAGGAGGAGGAAGGGAGGAGGAAGTTGCTGAAGAAGGGCACTTAAGGCAGCAGGTGTAAGAGTCCTGCCAGGAGGGAGATAAAGATTGCAAACTGTGACCGCAGAGTCAAAGTGGACCCTAACAGCAATTGCTTCCAATGTAGTATGAAGAGGAATCTACGTGCTAGCAACATCTGTACAGACCAACGTATAAACACCACCAGAAGCCCGCAGGGGTCCAACCCGATTTTGACAGAAAACACAGAACCCTCGGAGGGTCGGTGAGTGAGCATTAGTAAAATGAGATTCCTGGAGAACCACACAAGCTGCAGAGTCTCATATTGTCCGAGATTTTCCCAAAGTTCCTCATCAGCTTGAAGGATGAGGTCCCTGTGAAAAATCACACCTTGTACCATATTTAGAGACTGGTGGGGGGTAATGGACACAGGAATTGTGCCAAGATGGGTACAGGCACAAAAGGCCACAGATTGGGCAGCTGAAGCAGTTTATCAGCAACGAACCAGACCGCATCTTGCTCAGGGAGTCCACTTCGCTAAACTTGTCTTCAATGTGTTCCACAAAGAATAAAGGTTTGGTATTGGTGAAAGTATCTCCATCAGTCCTGGTGCAAACTAGATAACGGGGGAAAGGTTTTGCCCCTAGCCGACGGGTGACAATAGCATCCGCCCTGATACCACCCACTCAGATCAGGGGCTCTTCTCACGGGCGCCACCCAGCCACAGCAAGGGCCGTCTGGCACAGCAGCCATTGCCGGGAGTTCCGACGCTCCAGGGTGACGAGCAACCACTCCAAGGCATGCATGAGGAGGTCACAGCTCATGTATCATGTGTGATCCCTGTGTGTTCAGGGGGCTCAACCAAAAGGGTACATAGCAATCCCACCACACAGGCTGGCTATGCACCCTAGCATCAGACGACGTGAAAGAAAAGGTGGAATGTACTAGGAGGGCGCACGTCGGAGACACTAGGTAAGGTGCTCTTCCCCAAATGGCTCACACTATGGAGGAGAAATTTTGTAATGGAGGTCAAACCCCAGAGGGGGACCAAGGAATGCCAAAAGGAGGAGATGATTATGCAACAACGCCGAATTGTAAAACCTAACATAAGCAGGGGGGGGAAAGGGGAAAGGGGAAGGGGAAAAGGGGAAGGGGAAAAGGGGAAGGGGAAAAGGGGAAGGGGAAAAGGGGAAGGGGAAAGGAAGGAAAAGGGGAAGGGGAAAAGGGGAAGGGGAAAAGGGGAAGGGGAAAAGGGGAAGGGGAAAAGGGGAAGGGAAAAGGGGAAGGGAAAAAGGGGAAGGGGAAAAGGGGAAGGGGAAAAGGGGAAGGGGAAAAGGGGAAGGGGAAAAGGGGAAGGGGAAAAGGGGAAGGGGAAAAGGGGAAGGGGAAAAGGGGAAGGGGAAAAGGGGAAGGGGGAAAAGGGGAAGGGGAAAAGGGGAAGGGGAAAAGAGGGAAGGGGAGAAAAGGGGAAGGGGAAAAGGGAAGGGGAAAAGGGGAAGGGGGAAAAGGGGAAGGGGAAAAGGGGAAGGGGAAAAGGGGAAGGGGAAAAGGGGAAGGGGAAAAGGGGAAGGGGAAAAGGGAACACGCGATCTAGTGT